>NC_051184.2:115080821-115124819 GCF_013339695.2 Rhipicephalus sanguineus
TGCCACAGAAATTGCGTAGACCTCACTACTCAAAACATCCACTAAAAAGGAAAGAAGGCAACAGTCAGCCCAACAAGGCTGCGAAGTGATGGCGTCGAGCTGAAGACCAGAGTACGTACAACGAGAGAATACTCCGGAACGGGAACAGCAACTGCGGCTTCGAGAAAGACCCGAAGCGATGGAAGGCCCACGCGAACGACCACGTGCCCTTGTCGGTGTCTCTGACTGTCGGTTTAACTCGAACCTATCCGCGCTGAAAATCAAGTATAAAATCTAGCATCACTAGCTAAAGCCTAGCAACGATCTAGAAGCAACCTAAGAACACCTGCATCACCTAGCTGTGGCCTAGTTCAACCTCGCTACAGCCAAGTTCAAGTCAAATTCAAGCAATATTCAACAACGCTACAGTCAAGGTCAAGCAAATTCAAGCAATAGTTCAGCTACCGAAATAACACGCCATCTTCCCAAAGGAACCCGGAATGGGATGACCGAAGCAGCAGCGTTTCGCACGGGTGGCGTCACGGGGTGAACTGCGCTCAACGCGGGTGCTTGCGGTGAGCGCTTGGAAGATTAGCGATGGCTGGCGTAGGTCATTGTCGTTCTTCAGAGTGGACACTGGCCGCTCGACCGGAGCTGGCGCGCGTTCGCCCTTGACTACCACGGCCTTGTGATCGGTTGAAGTGCACGCTGAAGGTTCCTGCAGACATTCGGACATCGGAGGTTGAAGCGAGGAGGCAGAGGTGAACGTACAAGGACATGTTATTTCAACGAGTACGTTTAGGCGCGCGTCAGGTTTATTGCGCGTGACCGACGAGTCGGCGTGTGTAGCGAGCACGGGTCGCTGTAGCGGGAGCGAGCCGGGCGTAGCGGCAGGTGTTTGCGGGCAATGGACCGAGGCGGCAGCTGCTTGGCGCTGCGGCGAGCGGCGCGGCACAGGCGAGGGAGAGAGTGACGTCACGCGCACTGCGAGGGGAGCGTGACGTGAACGCACAGCTGCGGCGTGACCTACTTGGCACCGCTCCAACACCTGCGGCCGAGGGGAGCGCGTTGCAGCGCGTTCATACGGATGCACGGAAGGACAGCGTTAGACAAGGCTAGTCAAAGAGCTGCTTCGCATCTAAAAGCATGGAGAGCGATCAGCTTCGCTGTATATCGATCATTGCGCGTCTTAGTGCAAGCTTTCAGCACTTTTTATCTGCATGTTTTCGCATTGCGAGAAAGCTAATCCCGAAGCAACCACGCATCGAAGCTTGTAAGCGAGCATGAGCGACTCTTCATAAGCTCATTTCCTGAAGTTCATAAGTTCAGTCGTCGTACACGCAGAAACGAAGACATAGGTGCGTTCCGAAACAGTTTGTCGCCCACGAACTATTACGAAGAAATGGCTCGCATTTTACGCAATTGAAAGCACCAGTTAAATTGGATCTCTCTCATCACGATAGCCACGTTGACGACGGCGACCTGGCAACCGTTAATGAAGGCCACCAGCTTGAAAGCAAAAGTACGGTCACAAACAGTACGTCACATAAATGACACCTTTCATAAATTGCTTTGATACATGGTCGGCATTTTCGGGTTCATATTGTCGTTGACCCAAACGCATCGAAGATCGCTTACTATAGCAGCCTGCGCGTCGGCTTCTCGGTGGAAGGCATTACAATGTAGGCGGTGAGAGCGCCCTTTACGAAGATTCAATTGCTAATGCGATGCTTCGGTCTCTCCAACGCGTCCTGTGTTTATTAAGGTTAGAGAGGCGCTGCCCTTTGGTACCAGACGCAGTCCTTTCGATACGGGGTTCGCAGGGTGCATGTCACTGTGCCAAAACAGCCGCCCTTGACCACCGCAGATGTGGAACGTGTTTCCATCGACTTGAACTCCGAACGCGAAACGCGCACTCTTGATTGGCTTGTGTCGAGATCGCTGCTGCCCGTCGACGCTGACGCGTCCGCTGCCAAGTTAACGTGAGATAGCGGAAACAGCAGGAATATCGGAACACCAGAAAAAAGAATGCACATACGACAGCGCTGACTTACAACAAATATTTATTCGTGAACACCGAACAGTATATATGCGCAGTCCAACAGAAAAAGAAACAAAGAACATAAAAATGGCAAACAAAAATAATATAAAGAAAGTATCACCTAAATCATGCTCATTGCGCGTACAACCATCTGAGAGGTATCCAATTTCCTTGTCTGACAAGGCATACATACCGCACTGTGTTGACGAATAAACATTTCTTGTAAGTCAGCGCTGTTGCATGTGTCATCCTTTTTCAGGTAGGGATGGTCGATTAAAAATTTTAATCGATTAATCGTTAATCGTTAATCGGTTTAGCCTTTAATCGATTAATTGCTTTCGGTGGAATGATTTAATCGATTAATCGACATTTTTTTTGTGGGTGCTTTAAAACCTATATCTCTTTGTTTGAGAGGCATCGTTCGTGTTTGATATGGACCCAAATCTTTTTATCGGACGCGCTGAAGATCGAAAAGTCCGACTTTCGAAAGTGTCGACGACGGGCCCGTTGTGTCCAGTGTGCGAAAATTCCCAGTTTCGCACACTGGACACAAGGGACTCGTCGTCGTTGGTTGATGTCGTGGATTCAAGCATCTGTGGCCATCATCCCTGGACAATTCAGCAGCAGGTCGTATTTTCTTCAGTAACACATGCAGTTTGCGTGGCAGGCTTTATCATTAAAGTGTTGTGTATTTACTGAACTGCATGCAGCTTAACAGCTGAAGAAATTTAGTTGTAGTCTGGGAATCGTACCCCATCACTACTAGCCGGCTCAGTGGCCTATTGGTTTTGTCGCTTGTCTGCTGACCTGAAAGACGTGGGTTTTATTCCGCTGTGATGGTCGCAATTTGATGAAGGTTAAATGCTAGCGGTTCATGTACTGTGTGATGTCAGTGCACATTAAAGGACCCCAGCTGGTCGAAATGATCTGAACCCTTCCACTACGGCGTCTCTCATAGCTTCAGTCGCTTTGATACATTAAACCCTACAAACCATACCCATCCCCACTGCATTTGTGGATGAACTGGTTCTACCATCTGGGCTGTCATGCTATCTAGGCAGCAGCTGTGTGAAGATAAGTTGACGGATGATTTTCAACAATGTCAGTGATTTTGAACAAATGATTGGCTCCAACTAATAAGCTAGTGCAGACCTTTGCTCCTAATATATATCTAATATAAATTAATCAAACTATTTATCTAGTGCAGACATTGTTTGTTTAGGAGGTAAATGAGGCCAGCATGGTAGAGAGGGGCACCATCAATTGTTCAGGTTCGTGAACTTCGAAGTTTTATTTTAAAAAAACGCATTCTTTTCTGCTGTAGCAGTCATGCATTCCATTGGTGACCATTGATTGTGCCTTTATCTTCAGGTTGTCTAAAATACACAAGAGTTATGAAGCATTGAGTCAGTTAAATTAACATGGATTAGTATTAAGTATGGATTGTGGGTCACTTGGGAGTGACAAGTAGAGTGACTGCAGGATAGTTCTTAGGCAATAATCTTGGTTATTATACATAGAATGCCTGTTTGTGTCATGTTTATTAAGTATATATATTTAATAGGTTGCTAAACCTGTGCACTGACCCTTGCTATTGTGTTCTGTCAAGAAAGTCTATCTTTGGCATGGTCTCAATATCCTAACGTGACATAATGCCTACTATTACAAAAAGCTGTTGCATGCATTGATGTTGAGAGCTTGCAAGCAGCCATCTTGTCTTGTAGGGGTGTGCAAATATTAAAAAAATTCGAATAACAAATCGAATAATCCTCATGCCGAATCGAATAGTGTGTATTCGAAGTACCAAATATTTTTCGAATAGTTTTCAAATAATCAGCATGGGCGGGAAAACCTCGCAGTAACTATGCATTGCAACTGCCAGGGTCATTTTTACGATTGAATTACCAAGGTACATGCAGCTTCAGCTTTTAACGGTCTATCGACACTAGTGATCATTGGATAAATACGTTTTTGCTAAAAACTGCAGTGTCACAGAAGTGAACGTGCCGCCAACCCACTATCATCACCATGAGATTAGTCATGAGATGGTGGGGAATACGGCTGCATTCGGATTCAGAAGTGCAATTTTTGTACGTGTTTACATGACTGACAACAGACACAAGTGTTATCTTGATGTAAACTGCTTTTGCAGATGCAGTATTCAACCATGATATTTAGCTGCCTTTGGTGCCAAGGCCCATGAAGTGAAAACCAGTTTAAGTGTTTCACTAAAAGGTTAGCTGCATAGGTGATGTTCAGTTCATTATTGCTTGATTCTTATGCCACACTTCAGTTTTACTAAAAGGCTGATGACAAAGTGGCACCTTGAATAATGTAGTGACTGCTCTATTTCATTGTATAGTTACAAAATTTCGTGAATGCTCTAGTTGCTGATGCATACGCGCTTACCTGAGTTTACATAATTGTAGTAGTTTTCGTCGGTTAAAAGTAATTGTAACGTTCTGTCGTTTGTGAATATTTCTTTAAAATAAAATGTTATGAAATTTTAGAGCTGTTTTGAAAATGGTTGCCTTACTATTCGAATAGTATTCGATTGCGTTCTAAAATTCGCTATTCGTACATTCCTATTGTCTTGTGTTCGGCAAATTTGGCAGATTTTTAACGTGACAGTTTATTTCAGCAGAAGCATTTGCTTTCACACAACAGCTGCTTTTCTTGCACACTTTCAAGCCGACATCCAATTGTCATTAATAATTCCTAAATGTAACGTGGTTTACATGACCGGTTGCAATAGCGATCACATTTTGTGTACAAAATTGGAAAGCCCTTATTCTCTTCAGGGAGAACTCGTTATGAATCTGACAGGGCGAGTGATCTGCTCACGTTGGCTAGTGAAGTATTTCTAAAGCCCAGATGCCCTTGCTTTCATTATTGTGTTACATACTTTTAACTTAAGACACTTGTTCTAAACGTACTGGATTTTTAAAAGTATTTGTGGTGTTTTCATGGGATATACTTATTATTCACATTGCAGTAGAAGGCACTAAAATAATGTTGAAAAGTGGTGCTCTTAAACATTCGCATGGATTAAATCAAAACACAGTACAGCGAATTCCATGCTCTGTGGGAATAAATTTTATGCGAAGCAGTCAGTGAGAAGCTGCCCATGCTGCATTTTTTTACCCTTTGAGCCAAGCATTACTAGGCTGATTGACGTCTTTGTGTAAACTGAGTAGTTGTCGGCATATCGAGGGCTTACCAGGCATGTTGAGTGCACTGATGTCTAAGGAGTAGCTTATGTTATGACGCAATGTCGGCACTCACGTTAAAAGCACAGACATCTGGTTTATCAAAATGAGGTGCACGCCACAAGGGTTCAAATCCATCCCAAACTGATATTTATCGTTTCCTTTCATTGGAATTTTTTTTCTCTGAGAAGCCTTTGACACCGGCAACATATTTTCTGTGCCGCGGTCTCCTTAGTTCTATCACGTTAAGATTACCAAAGTGCATTATTTCCTTTCCTAGGTTAACAAACCGTGAATCATGTGGGGCACATACCCACATTCCACAGGCCGTGGTGTGCAGGTATGGCCACACGTGACTAAGGGAAAGGGTTTCTTGACGTATTGGACAGGCATATCACATTATTCATGTGAATGGGCCACGACACTGAAGTTGCGATGTCACATTCACCATTGATGTTCTTTCAGGTGCTGCCTCTATTGTTCTTGCGCCAGCTGTCACCCATCACGCGGGCACCACTACGACTGGTTTTGCCACAAGCGCCTTGGTGTCCTGATGTCGCAGGGAATTGTTGTGTGACCACATCGTCAGCAAAGTATGGAGCATCATCATTCCCACCGCATCCCCCTCGCAATTCTGGATGGTGCAGCGTTCTCCATTCATCAAGATGGAACAGTCAGGTGACCAAGCAGCTCATAAGCACACTTATTTCTTCGATGCATGGGGCCTTGGCACTGCAGTTACAATGCCATGCTTATTGTTGACGTTCTTCCAGGTTAGTACCATAGGTCGGCAAACTCACTCATGTGTCGACTCACTCAGACTCATATTGAGACGTGAGTCTGAGTGAGTCTGTATGAGTAAATTTTGCAAGCCTGAGTCCGAATGAGTTTGGTTGAGAAAAAATATAGTGAGTCTGAGCGCGAGTGAGTCCGGTTGAGGAAAATTTTGGTGAGTTTGAGTCTGAGTGAGCCCTAAGGGCAAAATATATTATATGAGTGAGTCTGAGTGACCTTCATATTTTTGCCGACCTATGGTCAGTAGGAAACACACCGGTACCATGAAGACGATGTTTCCCTTGTTGTGGTGTTGTTGCTATTGAATTGTTTGAAATGTGCTCGTGCTGCCTTTTTTTTTTCAAATCAAACATTTGTTTTGCATAGCATGGTTACAACGTGAAGGTTATACAGAAGAGGCTCCCAAGGTCAGGAGAAAGTGCTGGTACTCTCTGTACATGATAACTAGATACAAATTACCAAATACCTTGATGTACCTTTGACTTCTCCTACTTCTCAGTAGCGACGTTGAATCAAACCCTAAGCCTAGGACTGAGGCACAGACGGACGAATTAAACAGTTTGACATTTTCTGTCCCACATTTGTAAACTAGCTGCAATACAGTCCTGGAATCATTGAATAAGTTTCTTAACATTCGTATTACCCTGGAAAATGACTTGTACACAACATGTTGCTGAATTAGAATCGAAAATCGCATCAGTGCCGTCTGCACAGCCATTATTAACGCCTAATTTAGAAACATCTAATGTGTAAGAAGACATCTGATGCTTTTTTTATGGTGTTCCAGATAGGGACAATGAAATTTGCATGTCTTTAGGGCAACTCGTGAGTGAATTTTGTTCCAATAGGCTTAGTGTCGTACAGTAGCCAACCATTCATTCGGACTCGTTGGGAATCACCAAAAAGTCAGACGAAAAAAAAGGATTTGCTAGAGAAAACAAACACCCTTATTAGCCCAGAGGCTGGAAAAACTTGTCAATGTACGTCTGTACACACACACACACACACTCGCAAACAATTCAGCTTGTATTTCAGCCATTATTTGGCCATCGCTGTAGGCTGTCATTAGCGCTGCGTTAAATTCGCATTTGATTGCTATGGTGAGGGCGGCGCGTCATCATCGGAGTCACTGTCCACCTGCGCTGGTTCGAGAACCCGACGCGTCATCTCATCATTGTCCAGCTCGGTGAAAACTTCCAAGCAACTTCGGAGTGAGGTTGGCCACCTTCCACCTGACGAATGATCGCTGCTTTTTTGCACCATCAGCAGTGTCTTACAGTTGCCACGTTTATTCATTAGTCCTGACCACGCAGATGAACGGGTGGCGTCAGCGCCATCCCAGCAGATCAGGCCTCACACACCAAGCAACAAATGAGAGAGTGTGACGCAGATGAGGCCTAGCCGCAGAAACAACAGAAAACGCAAACCCTCAAATGCCAAAAGGGAACGATGTTGGGCTAGTTGGTGTTGCAGTGCTCGTGCTGTCATTCTCTCTTTGTCCGTCTTGTGAGTGCTGTCATTCGCTTCAGACATCAAATTGATCAAACCATGAAACGCCACACCACAGCTGTGGCCACACACACCGAGCCAGTGCCGACCGAGCTGACTCCGAGCGTGGCTTGGCGTGCGGTTTGGCCGTTGTAGCCATTCAATGAATACTTGACTGGCTAGAACCTAAAGGCAACCATTACACATAGCCAACAAACAGAGGCTTCGACATCGGCAAATGCAATTTCTGCGTGGATTTTGACGCTGGCACGACCTCCAGCCGTAGCCAATGCAAACCTCGAGTGCTGGCAGCATAGTAAAAGTACTGTAAACATTGCTGACATCTTGTCATTGCGTTTGACGACGTACCCAAACAGCCAGCAGGAGTCCGAAAAATCAAACAGCGCACAGTGGAGCATCCAAATTTTCAGTTGAGAGTCTGCATTACTCCAATGGGACGATTTGCGGTGCCGCGAAGGTGTTCAAATAAACAGCGACTATACTTTCGATTCTGAGAGCGCATTGTTTGGGCCACTTTTCAACTAGTAAGATAAGGCCTATCATTGCCAACTTGTACAACGATAAATAAGTTGAATCTGTGAGGAGTAACAGCTTCAAGCTCAAGAACACAAGCTTCGGCGCCTCTCATGATTATTCCGAGGCCGTCCAGACTAATACTTGTGCACACAGGCACTTTTGAACGGCCGTTCATTCGATGGCCATCGAAACATCACAACTCTGTTGACTCGATGTTGACTCGTTGACTCGATCACAACTCTGTTGACACAGCAGTTTTGAAGGGCTGTTTCTCTCAAAGATTGCATGGCGCTGTGGATATTTATTTCGTATTCATGTCTTCGACAGTTAAATAATACAAATCTGCTTAAAAGCACAGATATGTCTGTTGTTTTTGTCTAAGCATTTTAATAAATTGTTTATTCGTAGTTATGAATACATATTTAATTTTTTAGGTTGTTGAGCACCGAAACTGTGGTGAACGATACACGGCAAGACGACATGATGAAGACAAGCACGTTGCTGTTGAAAATATGTGCAGTTGGCACATTTAAAGTGGCGAATATACTTGATCAAATAACGCTCACACGTACATACTGGTTAGATTTCTTGTTTCTAATCGAGAGTACGAGCACACAGTGAACGAGAGGGCATGTTTGCGCTGTTTCCGCTTGCGCCGCTGAATGCTTATCAAAATTTCAATAGAGTTGTGTGCTTCGCTGGCTCGATAGACTATTGACTCGACGGCCTTGAAACATCCCGTGTAGCAGCTCATGCTTGACCACTGAGTCGGTAGACTACCGGTTGGAAGCTCTTTCAAATGCCCATGTGACACGGGTATAAACTCTGTCACTTAAGGCACTACACAAAATCAGTAAGGAGAGACGGTGGCTGCATTTGCCTTACCTTTAATAAGCATTACAATAACAATGTGTGGGACAATGCCTGTGTGTGGGATAATGAGGCTGGTCACATTGTTTGTCTCTCTCAACACTCCACGGAAGATAGACGTTCTTCTATTCTGATCTCAGGTTAGACCCCAGTTTCACATCACTCAAAATCCTCAATCACAAAAACCGATAAATCCCTTTTTTCTTGTACACTGACATCAGACGTGCCATGTCAAAGAGTACCAAAATATTTTGCTAATTGACTCATGTTGCACATCATTAATAGCATAACTCACTGATGTTGTTCTGAAGAACTTGGTGTTTGTCAGCAAAACACATTACAACATAATTCGATGGGATAGATCAAATTGCAGAGGAGGTGGCGTAATCTTGGTGATAAATGATGTCTTGTTGTCGATGCCGTTAATTATTAGTTCAAATCTTTAATGTGTGTGTTTCTTTAAAATTTTGTTCAATTGATGCAATTATTGGTGTTATCTACAGTCCTCCTAATATGAATTATTTTTTTAGAATTTCATCGACTTCTGTGTGAAATATATACACATTTCCCTAACTCTACTGTGTTCATATTCTGTCATATTCAGAGATTTTACTTCCCCTAATATATACTGGTTCACGCAATCCTTCACAGCAAGTGAGAGCGAAGCTCATATGTTTCTTTAGTCGTGTCTTTGATTTTTTACTATCGCAACCTATTACTAATACCACGTCACACATCAAGCACCGCCAACATTATTGACCTTGTAGTAACAAATAATCCTGATGGTTGTTCAGACATAATTAATTTAGAAGGCATTTCGGATCATGACGTAATAACAGGATGCATTATCGGTTCATTTAACAAAAAAGGAAACTGCTGCTAAACAAATCAGGGGTTGCAGCAGAGCCGACATAATTAACTGAATTGGATTGTTTCTCTCCTAAGTTCATTATACGTTAAACCCCAGATATTATTATTATTATTATTATTATTAAGTTCATTATTCCTTGCACACTGTCGAGCAGAATTGGAATTTGTTTTAAAATAATCTCTCTAAACTTAGCCATGAATTCATGCCTCTCATATCCAATAGATGTAGCAGCAGCACACCATGGTTTAATCAGAAGTTGCGGCGGATGAATACCTAGAAAAAGTGATATTACCAGCAGACAGTAAAAAGCAGCCTTTTAAACGAGTGGGAAAAGTATAAATGTGGCAAAGAGTCTCTCCTAAAGTACACTCAGCATCACTTTTTCAGCTGTGACATGTCATCTCTGTCAACCAACAACCCTCGTAAATTCTGGCACATTGTAAACCTTAGCTTTCATCTTGCCATCTTGCTTAGAGATAATAGCAGTGTCATCACTGATGTATGTGATTGTGCTCAGATTTTGACTCATTCTAATTAGTTTTTAGCAATCAAGATATAAGCTTATTTCTTGAATTAAATACATTTCGTGACATTTGCACCCCTGAAATAGTTCCTGATGAAGCGGATTTTAGCTTTTAAACAACTTTAAAATTACTAGTAGTTTGCATCACCTCGGCTTTAACAATAATTTGCTTAAAAGTACATCACAAAGCATTTGTTCTGTCTTGTCCTGTGTTTTCGCAATCATTATCAAATGGGCTAATTCCTTATAACTAGCGTTTAGTCAGGGTAATGCGTATATTCAAGTCAGGTGAACATTCCTCCCCACTTAACTATCGAGCCATTTCATTAACAAGCACATTTTGCAAACTTCTCAAGAATGTCGGTCACAGCCAAGTAATTAACTACCTCGAAGATCATAACATTATTTTCAAATATCAGCACAGCTTTTGTAAGGGTTTTTCATGTGACACTTACATTTGTTGCTTACATTTGTTGCTTGAGGTGGGCGCCCAGGCTGACGCAGTATTTCCAGATTTTTTTAAGGCTCTTGGTCAGGTTCTTCACCATCGACTTTACTAACACAGCTTAACATTCATCCTAATGTGCTCACCTAGATTAAAGACTTTCTTTCTTTCAGAACTTTGTTCACCTCTGTTATAATTCTCTCATTCTGCTTATATAACATGTGATGTATCCCAAGGAAGTGTGCTCAGTCCTGCTTTTTCTAATCTGCATTAATGATGTGCCTGGCTGTGTAAAATCTAGTGTTCAACACTTCGCTGATGACTGTGTGATTTACCGTAACATTACCAATCACATTGGCCTGCAATCCCTACAAACTGACCTTAAACAGTTCTGATTGGAAACAAAACATGTGTTTCACTGGTCATGCAGCTCGCATTCCAATCACTTACATCCTCAATAGCAATACTGCAGAACTAACAACATGCAGAAGGCTCTCGATAATTCAAACTCGCGGGGACCCCCCAATTTTGTTTGAATTACCAGAAGTTCAAAAAGCAAGTGTTTACAGCTTGAGAACAGTCAGTCGACAGGCATTTGTGAACAAGTAAATACAAGTGCGCCAAGCGTGGGGGGGGGGGGGAAGCCACTTGAGTGAGAGTTCATTACATCATAACAAAGTGGTGTTGAGATGCAAAAAAAGAGCTTGTTGGATTGTCGCTGTGGTGCTTCCATGGGATTGCCATTCAGACATAACGGGGGAAAAAACGGTGCAAAATTATGACAGGACACAAGACGAAGAAGGCACAACAGTGCTGGCTTACAAATGATCTTATTTTTCGACATGTGGGCACATATATACCATGACAGTCAAAAAATAGGAAATTTTCAAAATAAAGTAACATGGTTGGTGCCCCTATCTCTCGTCAACATGCATCACCACTGAGCACCACACGTGGTGTACATATTACCGACGGTTAAAAAAATCTATTTTTGTTTTTGTGAAAGCGTCAGAGATGGCATGCTGACACAGTTAGTTTCTATACGTTCTGTTTCTGCAGCTTCAATTATTTCTCTGGTTGTATGATCTTTGTTTTTTGCTATAACTTTGTTTCTGAAAAGATTGGTTTGCAGCCACAATCCTTGCAGTGGAGGCCTGGATGGCCACTAATCGCACTGTTTACGTTGTAGTTGTGCTCTCTTAGTCATTCATTAAGGCATCTTCCTGTTTGCCCTATATATTTTCCTAAACAGGACAGTGGGATTGAATAGACGACCAAACCAAACCAAGGTGAATAGACATTACACAGTAAACGAAACAAAAAGGCAGCAGCCTCAGTTGTGTTCCATAAAGCACGTAAACCTATTTGTAAACTGTATTGAAGGCTTCATCTATTCAATCCTACTCTTGTGTGGAAGAAAATATATAGGGCAGAGAGGAAGACGCCTTAACGAGCAACTAAGAAAGTGACAAGGGCGTAAGATGCAAATCATAACATGTATGTCGTGTACGGTTTGATTCACATGCCACAGTCTTGGGACGCTTGCAGTCGTTTCGTTAAATAGATATGTAGCAAAATTATTATGGCATGGAATGACTCTATGACGAACAATAATTACAGGGGGAACATGAATGCCTTGATTTGCCTCGAAAACAAAGAATGCGGTCTATGCAGCTCCTTGTTGACTGCGTTGCATTACATCGGTTCCGACAATGTGTGGAATCTGCCAAATTTTCGTGTGAAGTTCTACACTTTAGCTGCAGATTGAGGTTTCATGTATTATCTTCCATACATTTGCACTATGTAATGGCAGCGTAATGTACTCATAAAACTGCTAAATGAGCTCGCACTATTTTGCTGTTGTACTTGCCTGGTGTGATTGTACTAACACAATATCTTTTTCTCTTTTCTTTTTCAGTGAACAAATCTGCGCAATACTGTTGCACGGTGGAAATCATACTGGTACCATGGGTGTTAAGAAGTTTTGATATTGTCACGTGGTCGTGACGTCGACGAAGACAGCAGTCAGCGTTTGCAGGATGAAACTGTTTATTTGGCCGAACTTGTGGCCGGAAAATGAGAACTCGAACTACAGCAATACACGCTGTACAAAGATAGCGGCGAACAGGGCGTCGTCCGTCGATCAACTGACAAGCGGTGAAGCGCGTCGGCATTTAAACATGTGCCGTCGAATATTCCAGCGTTATCGCTGGCTGTCCTGCAAATTCTAGAATAAGCTCGAGTGTGCGAGTCTTGCGCGCAATCTTAACAAAACGATGTACAATGATCGCGAAGGTTCTCGAACAATGAGGCGCGGTTCGCGCTGAGCGTTGCCGACAGTCTTTGTGGCCGAAAACCGAATACAGCGAAAGTGATAAGAAACGCACGTGGCAATGCCCCCCTCTGAAAAAGCATCGTCCCGATGCTTTAAACAGAACAGGCCAATGCATGTAACAATAAATAACAAGAATGAAGCAACAAAGTAATATAAACAATAAGCACAAGAAAGAAAGCACAATAATAAAGCAAAATGACAGTCCTCAGATTCGCTAACGTGCGTAATATGGTTTGAGGCGCACGACATGGACGACTTCAGGTCGTGCACGGCGCCGCTGAGAGTTCGTAATGCCGTCAGGGACAACCTCGTAGTCGAGTGCGCCGAGGCGTCGAAGTACCCTGTACGGTCCAAAGTATCGTCGAAGAAGCTTCTCACTGAGTCTCCGTCGGCGTATTGGTGTCCATACCCATACACGGTCACCGGGTTGGTATTCCATGTGGCGTCGTCGAAGGTTGTAGCGGCGGCTGTCACTCGTCTGCTGGTTCTTGATCCGTAGGCGGGCGAGCTGTCGTGCTTCTTCGGCGCGCTGTAAGTAAGCGGCGGCGTCGAGATTGTCTTCGTCGGTGACGTTGGGTAGCATGGCGTCGAGCGTCGTCGCCGGGCTTCTTCCGTAGACCAACTTGTACGGCGTCATCTGCGTCGTTTCTTGGACGGCCGTGTTGTAAGCGAAGGTCACGTACGGAAGGACGGCGTCCCACGTCTTGTGATCAACGTCGACGTACATGGCCAGCATGTCGGCGATGGTCTTATTTAGACGCTCTGTGAGGCCATTGGTCTGTGGGTGGTAGGCGGTGGTGCGGCGGTGGCTCGTCTCGCTGTACTTGCAGATCGCCTGAGTTAGGTCCGCAGTAAAGGCGGTAGACGATGTGCTCCACGAAGAACTTGGCTACCTCGGCGGCACTGCCTTTGGGCAAGGCCTTTGTCTCGGCGTAACGGGTGAGGTAGTCAGTTGCTACGGCGATCCACTTGTTGCCGGAAGTCGACGTCGGGAACGGCCCCAGTAGGTCCATCCCGATTTGCTGGAACGGCCGGTGAGGTGGTTCGATTGGCTGCAGAAGTCCCGCTGGCCTAGTCGGCGGTGTCTTCCGTCGCTGGCAATCTCGGCAAGTCTTAACGTAGTGGGCGACGTCGGCAGGAAGGCGTGGCCAGTAGTATTTTTCCTGTATCCTCGCGAGCGTGCGGGAAAAGCCGAGGTGGCCAGCCGTCGGGTCGTCGTGCAGGGCCTGCAGAACCTCTGGTCGCAGTGCCGAAGGAACAACGATGAGGTAGTCGGCCCGGGCCGGAGAGAAGTTCTTCTTTACGAGGACGTCGTTTTTCAAGAGAAATGACGCCAATCCCCGCCTGAATACTTTTGGAACAACGGCGGTCCTGCCCTTGAGGTATTCCACAAGGCCCCTGAGTTCCGGGTCGGCTTGCTGTCGTTCAGCGAAGTCGTCGGCACTTATGGTTCCCAAGAAGCAGTCATCATCGTGGTCGTCCTGCGGCGGTGCGTCGACGGGGGCACGAGACAAGCAGTCGGCGTCGGAGTGTTTTCTTCCGGACCTGTAAACGACGGTAATGTCGAATTCTTGAAGTCTTAGGCTCCACCGCGTGAGGCGACCTGAAGGGTCCTTCAAGTTGGCTAGCCAACACAAGGCGTGGTGATCGCTCACCACTTTGAAGGGTCGGCCGTAGATGTAGGGGCCAAACTTCGATGTAGCCCAGATGATGGCCAGGCACTCCTTTTCTGTTGTGGAATAGTTGATTTCTGCCTTTGATAGCGACCGGCTGGCATAACTGATGACCCTTTCCAATCCGTCGGTCTTCTGCACAAGGACGGCGCCGAGTCATACGCTGCTTGCGTCGGTGTGGATTTCCGTATCGGCGTGCTCGTCGAAATGCGGAAGTATCGGAGGCGTCTGCAGGCGTCGTTTCAATTCTTGAAATGCCTGAACCTGCGACGTTTCCCACCTGAATTCGACGTCGGCCTTCGTGAGTTGCGTCAGTGGCTCGGCGATCCGTGAAAATTCTTTGACGAAACGTCTGTAATAGGCGCACAAGCCGAGAAAACGGCGTACGCCCTTCTTGTCGGTGGGCGTCGGGAAGTCTGCGATGGCAGCTGTTTTCCGCGGGTCCGGGCGAACACCATCCTTGCTGATCACATGACCCAAGAACAAGAGCTCCTCGTACGCGAAGCGGCACTTTTCAGGCTTCAAAGTGAGTCCGGAGGTCTTGATTGCTTGAAGTACAGCTTCAAGGCGCCGAAGGTGTTCGTCGAAGTTTGAGGAAAACACAACGACGTCGTCCAAGTACACGAGACATGTCTGCCACTTCAAGCCGGCCATTACTGTATCCATAACCCGTTGAAAAGTCGCAGGTGCCGAGCAAAGATCAAAAGGCATGACCTTGAACTCAAACAGGCCGTCTGGCGTTATAAAGGCAGTCTTTTCTCGGTCTCTCTCGTCGACTTCTATTTGCCAGTAACCTGGTCTTGAGGTCCATCGACGAAAAGTACTTTGCGTTGTGTAATCGATCCAGGGTGTCGTCTATCCGGGGAAGGGGATACACGTCCTTCTTCGTGACTTTGTTCAGGCGACGATAATCGACGCAAAAACGGAGAGTCCCATCCGTCTTCTTCACTAGCACCACGAGGGATGCCCACGGACTCTTCGACGGCTGGATGATGTCGTCGCGTAGCATTTCGTCCACCTGTTTCTTCACGGCCTCCCGCTCCCGTGTCGAAACCCGGTAGGGACTCTGACGGAGTGGTCGAGCATTTTCTTCTGTTATAATGCGGTGCTTAGTAAGGGGCGTTTGTCGGACCCGCGATGACGACGAGAAACAGTCCTTGTTTTTCTGCAGAAGGCATCGAAGCTGTTGCTGTTGGCGAGCGGGAAGACTTGGGTTTACGTCGAAGGGTGGCTCAGGTGTTGGGGTAGTCGTCGTAGCTTCGTCATGATCTGAAAAGGCAAACGCATCGCTGACGGCCAAGATTTCTTCGATCTATGCAATCGTCGTGCCCCTGCTCAGGTGTCTGTGTTCTTGGCTGAAGTTCGTTAGCATCACGCTTCCTTTTCCTTCATGCAACCGAGCAATGCCCCTTGCAACGCAAATGTCGCGGTCCAGTAGCAAACGCTGATCGCTCTCGATGACACCTTCGATATCTTCAGCTTTTTCGGTGCTGACGGGAATTATGATGCTGGAGCGAGGCGGGATGGTAACTTGATCCTCAAGCACGTTCAGGGCATGGTGACATGGATTCGTATTCGGCGGTGTCGTTTTGTCCGACGATAGGGTTATCGACTTGGTTCTTAAGTCAATGACGGCGCCATGATGGTTTAAGAAATCCATGCCAAGTATGACGTCCCTGGAGCAGTGTTGCAAGATTACGAAACTCGCAGGATACGTGCGATTATTGATTGTAACTCTTGCTGTGCAGACTCCAGACGGCGTTATTAGATGACCTCCAGCGGTACGGATTTCGGGGCCTTCCCAAGCAGTCTTAACTTTCTTCAACTTCGTGGCGAAAGGCCCACTGATGACGCAATAGTCGGCTCCAGTGTCGACGAGAGCGGTGATGTTGTGGCCGTCAATGAGAACGTCGAGGTCGCTAGTTCGTCGTCTTGCGTTGCAATCGGGTCGCGGCGTCGGGTCACGGCTGCGTCGGTTTGTTCCGCTGCTTCGACGTGGCGTCGTCAGTTCTTCCTCAGGCCGTGAAGTTTCGACGTCAGGGCTTCGTTCGTCTTGCGGCGTGTTCTTTAGATTTCGTTGCGGCGTCGTCGTCGGCGGCGGAGGATCTTCGATAGCTCGTCGTACAGCAACCGCACCTCCATCGGTTGCTGCCCTTGGTTTTCCGGATACGGGCTAGGTGACCGGCCCCGGTTTGGGCCAGTGTACTGCCGGCGGTGCGGAGACATGTAGCGGCCGGGCGACGGCGAGCGGGAAGGTCGTCGTTCTTGCCGGTGTGTTCCGGTGAGGTAGTCGTCGATGTCCCGAGGCCGTTCGCCTGGCTGCGGGCGCGGCGCGTTGACGGCGAATCCTCGAAGCCCCATCTGTCGGTACTGGCAGCGGCGGTATGTGTGGCCGGCTTCCCCGCAATGATAGCAGAGCGGTCGGTTGTCAGGGGCACGCCAAACGTCGGTCTTTCGAGGGGCGCATGGTTGTCCTGTCGGCGGGCGGTATGGCGTCGGTGGTGGTGGCGGCGGTGCCTGACGTCGGAACTGCTGCGGCGGCGCGGCGTCTTGACGCGGGCGAGGAGGGGCGGCGTTGCATCCGGCTGCAGCAGCATAGCTCATGGCTTGCGGCTGAGGCAGTGGCGGTTCAAGCTTGCCCAGGGACTGCTGGATTTCTGATCGAACGACATCTGCGATCAAGTCCACTTGAGGCTGCGCCGAAGGTAAGAGCTTGCGAAGCTCCTCCCGCACGATCGCTCTGATCGTTTCACGCAGGTCGTCGGAGCCGAGGGCATGAACAGCTGGGCTGTCTTGAATCAATCGGCGATTATATTGGCGGTTACGCATTTCCAGCGTCTTCTCAATCGTGGTTGCCTCTGAGACGAATTCTTGGACCGTCGAGGGTGGGTTCCGTATCAGCCCAGCGAAGAGCTCTTGCCTTACCCCTCGCATGAGGAAGCGGACTTTCTTGTCCTCGGGCATGGCAGCGTCAGCGTGGCGAAACAGTCGGGTCATTTCCTCTGCGAAGATGGCCACGCTTTCGTTTGGTAGTTGCACCCGTGTCTCCAGCAAGGCTGCGGCCCTTTCTTTTCTGACGACGCTTGCAAACGTCTGCAGGAAAGCGCTCCGAAAGGCGTCCCAAGTTCGAAGAGTGGACTCCCGTTTCTCGAACCAGGTCCTTGCTGCGTCTTCAAGGTAAAAGTAAACGTGCCGCAGCTTGTCCTCGGAGTCCCAGTTGTTAAATTTTGAGACCCTTTCGAAAGTCTCGAGCCAGGTGTCCGGGTCTTCGAATGACGACCCGCGGAAGGTTGGCGGCTCCTTGGGCTGCCGGAGTAGGATCGGCGCAGGCTGCACGGGGTCGGTCATCGTTGCTGCGGTGGGTGTTGGGTGCCATGAGTAAAGGGGCACGGGGCGCGCGCCGGACAGCACAAGGCGTCGATGGTGTGCGGGGAATGGAAAAATACCCAATGGTGTGCACCCCCCGCCACGTCGACGCAAGCCATTGGCCGGAGGAAGGCGCGTGCCACGCGACCCGAACTGAGGTGCGGAACCCCAGAGGATCAAGCAGTCATTGTTCGGTGGGGTCGTCGAGGAGCAAGGTGTGGCAAGCCAGCGTCGCACCCGCGACGAGAGGAGTAGGGCCTCGTTCTGGGGGCAGCGGCACGAGAGGCTCGGGAGGGTAGCTGTCGACCTTGGCGTCACCCAAGTGAGGCTCCCCGAGCTTGCAGCAGCCTCATTCAGCAGTTCGCAGGGCACCTACGGCACTACCACAGCTCGACGAGACGGCAACCCCCCGGCAATCACCGGAGAGCCACGTCGGCAGTTTGACCCAGTGGCACCAAGAGGATAGGCCGAGGGTTAGGCCTAACCGGACGAGACGACGTTCTCGAAGAAAGACCGACGGGTCAGCGACGAGGACGACTAGCGAGGTGGCAGCTTCGACGACGGCGACTCCCAGACGTCGAGGAGTAGCGTCGACGGGACTCAGCGTCGACTTTGGCGCGGAAACGAGGCGATGGACTCACGCGAAGTAAGAACGTTCCATTTGCATCGCTAGACCGAGACGCCATAGTTGCCAGACTTTCGGGCCACTCAGGCCGAGCCTAATTAGAAGTGGTTGTTGTATTCAGTTGTACCGCTGGACGTTTTTGAATATGTTACTTCTAATTAATTTTTGGTGTTAACTTCTTGTTTGCCGTGTTGTTTTATAAAGTGTGTTTGCAGTGACGCCACGGTCTCCGGCCTCGCTCTCTCTCCCAACTGCATCACACATTGCAAGCGCTCCCGAGATACGTGACATAATAAGGGGCGAGCCTGTGCCAGGATTTTTCCAGCGTTTGGCCCAGTCACGTACCGTCGGGGGTTACAAGGATGGATTGGGAGAAATTGGCGGCCGTGGCCAGAGACTGCGAAATGGACAAGGAGGAGACGATGAGCTTTTCGAGAACGCTCAGAAAGAGCACGAAAGAGAGTACGAGCGCGAGAAGGAGCGTGCGCGTGAGCAGCATGAGCGTGAGGAGCAGCGCGCGCAGAAAGAGCATGAGCGCGAGAAGGAGATCCTCGAGCTTAAGCTGAAGCTAGCCGAGGTGAACGCTTGTCCGCGCAGCGACCCTAGTAACGCGAGTACTCCCACGTCAGCGTCGGCCAACTCGCCTATTCCCAGGCCGAGACAAATTTGCCCGCGTAAACTGATGGCGCCCTTCGATGAGCGAAGGGATGATCTTGATGCATATTTGCATCGATTCGAAAGGATCGCTATTGGGCAAGGCTGGGAGAAGGGCGAGTGGGCAAACGCTCTGAGTTTGGGCCTCGTGGGAGAGGCCTTAAGTGTGTTTGGCCGCATGCCAGCAGAAGAATCTCTAGATTACGATATAGTTAAAAAGACTTTATTAGAGAGGTTCAGGTTGACGGCTGAAGGGTTTCGGGAGAAGTTCCGAACGTGTAAGCCCGAAGATGCAGAAACTGGCAAGCAGTTTGCGTGTCGGCTGGCCAATTATTTTGATCGTTAGGTGGAACTGTCTGAGACAGAGAAAACGTATGAAGGGGTCCGTGACAGAATGGTTAGCGAACAGTTCTTAAACCGGTGCAGTGATAAATTAGCTGTATTTTTGAAAGAAAGGAACTTGCACACGGTGGAGGAGATGGCCAAGCAGGCTGATCAGTTCATGGAGGCACAAGGGATAAGGAATTTGGAAAAAGACAAGGACAACAGTAAGGAAGAAGGGAACAACAGTGAGGCCCCAATGGGTAAACAAAGGGCACAGCAGCGGTGTTTCTTGTGCGACAGAATTGGGCACATAGCCATGAACTGCCGCACAAGCACTAGTCGACAAGAATCCCACGTGATATGCCAATTGTGCCAGAAAAGGGGGCACAAAGCAAACGAGTGCAGGAATAGACCGTTAGAGCATACTGCATGTGCAGTAAGGTCAGAAGAGAAGGAAGAGGTAGTCGGTGCTGTGATAGATAGGTCGGAAGGGGTTAATATGCCAGTGGTGGAAGGTAAAGTAAACGGCAAACGGGTAACGGTATTGAGGGACTCAGGAGCAGATACGGTGTTAGTGAGGAGAAGCCTGGTGAATGGACGAGATTTCACGGGGAGAGTCGGAACAGTTGTTTTTGCAGATGGGTCCAGGGTGAGACTACCAGAGGCCAAGATACGGCTGGATACCCCTTATTTCGTAGGAGAAATTATGGCAAAGTGTATGGAGGATCCAATTTATGACGTTATCTTAGGAAATAGGCCAGGGGTACGAAGGGTGGACGACCCAGCGCAGCAAGGTGGCTATGTCAGGCCAAGAAAGCCATACAGGAGAAAAGAGAAGGCAAACAAAAGCCCTGAAAGCTCAGAAGCTAGAGAGGAAAATGTGGGTGGCGAAGGACAACGCGAGAGTAGATCGAGAATTTTGGAGCAGGTAGGGGTAACCTCAGAGGAGTTCTCGAAAGAACAAAGGTGCGACAGAACCCTGAGGCACGCGAGAGATAGGGTTGGCCGTAAACGTACAAGAGAAGGGTTTAGAGACGGAGTGTTTTACGAATCGATCAATGATTTGATTTTCCGGAGGTTCTGGAAAAGCGGAACACTCGTCACACAATTGATGGTGCCAACATGTTATAGGCAGGCAATCTTAGAATATTGCTACGCGAGTGGGTTCAGAGATGCAAAGAACCTGCGAAGAGAAGTGACGAGAGAGGCATTTTGGCCAGGGATATATAGAGATGTGAAGCAATTTGTGAAAAGTCGCCAATGAAGCTATTGGTTGTGTCATTGTGAAGTGTGGTACCTTGATATGGATTATAGTGTTTTGGACAATGAACATGTGGTGGGTAGAACCAAGGATAGTGGAGTTGTGAAGTGCAGACAAATTGTGAGTGAAAGCGTGCGACGATGTTGTGAAGGGAAGGTGAGCCTAAGCCAAGCAAGGAAAAAGCACGCATCACAAGCTACGGGACACCATCAGAAGAGCAGAGGGCCGTAACCCCAAGGAGGAGGGTGAAAGCAGTTTTTTACGAAAAAAACTCTTCAAAAGGGGGCCCAATGTCATGAGTAAAGGGGCACGGGGCGCGCGCCGGACAGCACAAGGCGTCGATGGTGTGCGGGGAATGGAAAAATACCCGATGGTGTGCACCCCCCGCCACGTCGACGCAAGCCATTGGCCGGAGGAAGGCGCGTGCCACGCGACCCGAACTGAGGTGCGGAACCCCAGAGGATCAAGCAGTCATTGTTCGGTGGGGTCGTCGAGGAGCAAGGTGTGGCAAGCCAGCGTCGCACCCGCGACGAGAGGAGTAGGGCCTCGTTCTGGGGGCAGCGGCACGAGAGGCTCGGGAGGGTGGCTGTCGACCTTGGCGTCACCCAAGTGAGGCTCCCCGAGCTTGCAGCAGCCTCATTCAGCAGTTCGCAGGGCACCTACGGCACTACCACAGCTCGACGAGACGGCAACCCGCCGGCAATCACCGGAGAGCCACGTCGGCAGTTTGACCCAGTGGCACCAAGAGGATAGGCCGAGGGTTAGGCCTAACCGGACGAGACGACGTTCTCGAAGAAAGACCGACGGGTCAGCGACGAGGACGACTAGCGAGGCGGCAGCTTCGACGACGGCGACTCCCAGACGTCGAGGAGTAGCGTCGACGGGACTCAGCGTCGACTTTGGCGCGGAAACGAGGCGACGGACTCACGCGAAGTAAGAACGTTCCATTTGCATCGCTAGACCGAGACGCCATAGTTGCCAGACTTTCGGGCCACTCAGGCCGAGCCTAATTAGAAGTGGTTGTTGTATTCAGTTGTACCGCTGGACGTTTTTGAATATGTTACTTCTAATTAATTTTTGGTGTTAACTTCTTGTTTGCCGTGTTGTTTTATAAAGTGTGTTTGCAGTGACGCCACGGTCTCCGGCCTCGCTCTCTCTCCCAACTCCATCACACATTGCAACCGCTCCCGAGATACGTGACATTGGGACCTTGGGCTGCCTGGTTTGTTCGGGAAGGAGCCCGTGCTCTGGCTGCAGTCCCTTCTGCCTGCGGCTTGTTCGACGATCCGGGTTTTCTTTGCTGTCGTCCTCCTCGCGGCTTGGGCTTGGGTCAGCGCTTCGCGGGGGCGTCCGGATCATGGAAGAAGCAGCACCTCCACCAGATGTCACGTGGTCAGCGTTTGACAGCAGTCAGCGTTTGCAGGATGAAACTGTTTATTTGGCCGAACTTGTGGCCGGAAAATCAGAACTCGAACTACAGCAATACACGCTGTACAAAGATAGCGGCGAACAGGGCGTCGTCCTTCGATCAACTGACAAGCGGTGAAGCGCGTCGGCATTTAAACATGTGCCGTCGAATATTCCAGCGTTATCGCTGGCTGTCCTGCAAATTCTAGAATAATCTCGAGTGTGCGCGTCTTGCGCGCAATCTTAACACAACGATGTACAATGATCGCGAAGGTTCTCGAACAATGAGGCGCGGTTCGCGCTGAGCGTTGCCGACAGTCTTTGTGGCCGAAAACCCAATACAGCAAAAGTGATAACAAACGCACGTGGCAATATTCCTTCCCAGGGGGCGGGGGGGGGGGAGAGGGGGGTGTTATAAATTCCAGATGTAAAGATAAATGAAATAAAGCTTCTATGACAATTTTTATTTACACAATATGTCGAACGCATGTGATGTATTTTGTTTTATATTTCTAGGACAATAAAGTTGGATTTCAGTGAAGATAAAACTTGACCTTGTCGGTTTTTAGGCAAGCGAATTCACTTCATATATTCTTCGCGCTTGTTTTTTACATGTACAGGGGTGGTCAAAAGTTCCCAGGCCATGCTGCCATAGGATTACGTGGGATAGCGGCCTGCGAAATTTTGACTACCCCCGTATCTGCCAAAGATACATTTGTTTTTTACGTATGCCTAATGTTGAACTTACAGAAAACACATTAGTTTTTACGTCCATTTAGTACTGGCATTACGAATAATGTGTGAGAAATGGTCCACGTAACAGAAAACACATTAGTTTTTTGCGTCCATTTAGTATTGGCATTACGAATGTGTGAGAAATGGTCCACGTAACAGCTCTCGTTCCGTAGCAGCTGTTGCTTCATTTCTTCGTTGCGGAGCGCTTCATAATAACATGCACGGGCTTTACGTGCCATGGGTTCTACGTAATCACAGGTCTCACGTGTTCGGATGCGGAAAGTGGTCGGCAGCATTTTACCTACAGGTTTTTCCGTATTCAAGAGCCTTTTTTTAAGAGTGTGATTGATGCGATTTCAGCGGGCAGGGGGTTCCACTCAACTGGGGCGCGCGGTGACATTCATTCCGAGAATGTTTTCGCCTTCGAAAATGGAACAGCTTCCTTATATACTGCGGTGGAAGAATGAATGTGTGGTGAAGAGTGGAATGATAGTATATCTTGTGAAACAAGTTCAAGCGGCGAGTTTCCGACGCGTACTTAGAGACGGAAGAGAAAGGATGGCTTTCATGGCTGATGTGCTAGCAGTGCGATTGTGGCTAGAGAAAATGAAACTAGTCGAGTTAGTCTGGACTAGTTTAGGGCAGTGTTTAATGTTGCATGCATAGGGTCCCACACAGTGGTAGCCTACTGAAGCTTCGCACGAATTAAGGTTTTGTAAAGTACTAGTTTAACGTAAGAGGGAGCGGCGGAAAAGTGGTGACGTACAAATCCTAGCATGCGGTTAGCGTTGTTAACGTATTCTATAATTTGTTGTAATAGTGACATTTTCGCCGAGTAGCTGCATCCGCGTCCAACACATACCTTGCAAAAACGTCGGCTATTAGAAGTCAAGAAGCTCCTAGAAGGGAGTGGCATAATTGTAAATTATTTAGAAAATCTTTCTAAAGCTGATTTTATGCATGCATTTTGACCCAACTATGTCGCATGTGTCGCTGCATGTGTGAACTCATTTTGTACCAATATGACTAGAATTTGCGAATTTAAGTAGTGTTATGTGACTGGACGTTTACTGTTATTTGCAATATATGCAGTGTTCGTGTGATTACAGTTGTTGTGAATTATAGTGATATGTGACGACACTCTCTTGTGTCTGTGTTTTTTTTCCATTTTATGTGAAGAAACTATATATGAACGCTGCCTAGCTAATCTTTTACGCATATTTTTGTCCTTTCGTTGCGCTGACTTTCACGTATAGTATCATCTGCGAAAATGAGCAGGCGGCGCTAGACAAAGGTGCCAAAATTTCCTGAACACTATGTAATAATAATAATAATAATAATAATAATAATAATAATAATAATAATAATAATAATAATAATAATAATAATAATAATAATAATATTACACCAACTCGCGCTAAAGGGGACCATGAGGCGATGCGAAGCAGCGTTTCGGCATGTCGAGCCCGCGTTTCATTCGTAGCAGTTTCCCGCCGACGTTGCCGTTTGTGCTGGGTTTGCCTTTCCCGGAGCTCGGGGTCCGCTTGCCGACGTTTACGTTGTGCTGCGGCGCGTCGAGCGTTCCGCTGCTTCGCGATCTCGGCAGGCGTTAAGGTATTACTGGAACAGGCGCCGACGTTGACGTTGGAACTCATGACACCGGCGCAGTGAGTGAGCGTGTCTACGACCTACCGCGAGCCTTTTATCGAAACGAGGAGGAGAATTAGAAACCATCTTCAGCGCTAGCAGACAAGGACGAAGGAGAGACGACACCACAATACGCTTTGTGGTGTCGTCACCACAATAGCGCATTGTGGTGTCGTCTCTCCTTCGTCCTTGTCTGCTAGCGCTGAAGATGGTTTCTAATTCAGTATACCAACAAGCCCAAAAAATGCTAATCCTAAGAGGAGAAGTGAAGAGGGGGAGAGGGGGAGTGGAAGGCGCGGAGAGGGGAGTGAAGAGGAGGTGTGTGGAGAGAGTTCGCGCATGCGCAGTAAGGGTGGTCAGGACGTACACCACCGGATTGAGCTCCGCCATAAGCTGCTTCGCCTCTAAAACGCTGCAGCAATACGGCGAAACACGCAACTTTTTACTTGGGTGAACTTGAGCCCGGAAAATAAAAATTGACGGTTCAAGCAATTCACGCTGTACACTGACAGTGCCAAGAACAGTCGGCAGCCGTCGAGAAATCTGATTATCGGAAAACGCGCCGTGCTTTAAAGATTAGTCATTGAACTTTCAAACCTTATCGCTGGTGCTCACGTAAGGTCTCGAATAAATTTTACTACTCGAGTCCTGCGCGTAATCTTAAAAGGATAATCTCAAATGATGGCAAAACTTCACAAATATTGCAGCGTAGTGTGCACGGAGTGCTGCTAACGTTTTTTTGGGTGAAGCAGGAACGGGCCCAAATAATGCAGTAAACGCGCGTGGTTATATGTTCTTGTTAACTATCATCTGGTTACTGCGTGCGTTGTAATTCCTTAGCGTATACGTCACCGCGCACTCGGATGAATGACCAAAGTGTCGACAGTCAGGGCAGCATGGTGTTATGCTGCTACGACGGAGCCTGGTGTTATGCTGTTACCGTTGGCTGTACACAGAGCTCGGTGGCTTCAGCGTGTTCTTCTTATCACTAGCGAAATGGCACGACGGGCGCGCTTTAAAGGTCGTCGCCCCGCGCGTTGCGATGATAGCGCGCCTCTACAGGGGTCACCTCTCGTGCACGGGCGCGGTTTTTACGTTTGGGGTTTTTGCCGCAAGTTTCCGTTGATGTTACAGAGAGCACGAAAGTCACTTTGCTCGCTGCAGCGGGCGCGTTTCCGAAAGGAGCGTGCTCATCACACACAAAGAAGTAACTAATTGCGACAATTGTTAGTTCGTGCTTTTCCCGTGTATGTTCTTTTCTTGCGTTCTTTCTGCTTGAGAGTGAGTTTCCAGCTGCTTGCTGTTCTTCGCGTGACAATACAATTTGTTGCTATAGCATTCATTCCGTCACCCCTGTGGAGAAACAATGCGCAATAAACGCTCAACTACCATTGTGAAGCCACGTTTTACTTCACTGGTGTACAGATTCCTATGAAGGGGGGATCAGCCATGTTTTTGGGAGACCTCGGTTTTTCGGCTCCATTGACACCTCTCCGCTCGGTTGTGAAATCGTTCAAGAGATAGCCGGGAAAGCTTACTG
Source organism: Rhipicephalus sanguineus (assembly GCF_013339695.2). Taxonomy (NCBI): domain Eukaryota; kingdom Metazoa; phylum Arthropoda; class Arachnida; order Ixodida; family Ixodidae; genus Rhipicephalus; species Rhipicephalus sanguineus. The sequence goes on from NC_051184.2 coordinate 115,107,147, forward strand.
TTCGAAGTACTGAAAAAATCCCAGCCATTTCCCAAAAAATATCCCAATCATTTCCACGCTCTGAAAACCTGAGGTTAGGGAAGCTGTCACCCCTTTCGTCAGTATTGCATTACTCCTTTATTTCGGCAGTTTTCACTTCATATTTCTATTGCAGCTAGACTGTCTACTGCTGGGATCAAGGGTATATGAAGGCAAGTTTAAGGTTGGCAACAACTCCGAGAGGACCACCATATTGTGGTCCTCTCGGACACGACAGCGATGTCAATCGGCGCGACGCTGGGCATGTCGCCTGTAAAAACGGAGTGCGGCCTCGCCGCTGGGCTATGAATGTTAGGCGCAGCCAAGCACAACTCAGCTACTTAATGATAGCATGTATATTAACTCTAATTCAGAGAGACGTTGCACGACATCTCGTGCCATGCTATGGAACGCTGGATTGGCAGCGGTTTCAAACTTAGGACCGTGAAGAAAAAGAAACGTGTGTTACATCACAGTTTTCGCAGGACGTTAGGTTTTACTTCGTTATTTCACTACCTATAGGGAACGTGCATGAACCGGTGGCGCTGTCCTCCGGGAGTGAGGAGAAGCGACTGGCGTGCTACGTGCAGCAGCCGGTTGACGAGATGAGCCGTGTCACATGTTTAGCAGAGCTTGGCAATGTCTCGCTTGAATTGCTGCGTCGTCAACTGTGTTAATAGTTACCAGAAATCCACTCCTGGAACAAAGTTCCTTTTTCCCTCGCGACCATGCTTCACAGACCAGCGGGAACGGTGGAATCGCTGCGTACGCAGTGTGAAGTGATTCCGGGTACATTTATGAAGTGCACGCTCTAGCTGGGTTCACTGCCAATATAGGCTCCACACAAGTTAACCGATATGTTTACAGTGCAGACGGAACCGAGTGGCCGCCCGCCAAGTGGTGTCGAGTTAACAGTGTACATTTCGTTGGCAGAAAGCCATTCACGGATCCTACAGTTGCAGTCAGCTCTGGTGATCAGCCTAGTGGCATCAAGCTGAAAAATAGAATGCGCAAGTTGCACCCGGCTTCCGGGCGGTGCGACTAAAAACACGCGTTTTAATTGCAAAGCATTTCTTAGCGACCCTTTGGCACTTTGAGCGTTTCTCTCCACGTATCTATCTATCTATCTATCTATCTATCTATCTATCTATCTATCTATCTATCTATCTATCTATCTATCTATCTATCTATCTATCTATCTATCTATCTATCTATCTATCTATCTATCTATCTATCTATCCGCCTACGTGTGGGTGCTCTCATGATCGACTCCTTAACATGGTGTAGACCAAAATTTGAATGGCAGGGTAAGAGGATTTGACGAATATGACTGTCCGGTCATGACATGAATAACGTGAAAATCCTGCCGCATACGTCGTCAAATCCTTTCCTGTAGACACGCGTGGCACATACCCGTTTACCAAGAGCCGTGGTGTACGGGTATGCGCCACAGGTAATAGTTTATATCTACCCAGGATCGGCGAGAACAGACATTGGTATCTTAAATGCGAGAGCGTTAAGAAAAACTGACATTGCAGCGTTGACCCGACGAAGGGAAATAATCAAGATCACGATCCCAACAGGAATCGAAACCAATCATTCTGCATGGCACTCAGGTATTCAACCACAGAGCCACACCACGTCTTGAGACTGCTTTAGAAAAAGAAGACCCTATGCAGTCGTAATCGGTGCAGCGTCAATTGTGTTTACAGTACTGGTTATCAATTTTTATACCAAAGCAATATACATTACCTATGTACTCCCATGACACAGGCATCATGTTGGCTTAACGTCAATTTAGGTTCTAGTGCTGGCTCCGCTTTCATGGAAGTCTAATAAACATTTCATTTGTATTCATATAATTCAGTAACCCATATACATGTGTTGCTCGACCGTTCAGTGTAGGCTAACGAAAGTTACGTATGATATTCTTATTGTCTTACCGTAAAGTGCACTTCGTTTCGATAATGCTCACGTCTGTGCCCTAAAGTGAGTGCTGACGTTACGTCAGACCATGAGCTACCCTTTGAACGCCAGGCGTTATATAGCGCTCGAGCACTTAAAATTACCTACGTCAGCCAATAATTATCTCGCAGGTCAAGGCAATGCCCACATTGCCAAATGACAGGACGCAGTAGCCTAGCTGTAAATTCGTTATCGTTACGTGGAGACCAGACTACATGTAGGTAACGTACTTCACACAATTTGATAGGTACATAAAAGCGAGCATCATCCAGTCGGGCTCATTTGTGGGCAAAATTGCTGCGCGGACGCCCTACGTATCAGCAGACAGCGCTGTTCGTAAAAGGGAACAGTAATACCCTTGTTACACAGGCAAGTTAACCGCAGTTACGACCAACCACGGTTAACCGCGTTGAACCACGGTTAGCGCCAACAACGGTTCGCCGATGTTACACGGCGCACAATCGTCCTCGGTTAAAGCAGACTTGCTTTGGCGTGTATGGCTCTGCGTGTGGCGGCAGTCTGGCGTTCAACTCGGCTGTTATTGCCGCGTTCACTTTCGCATTCCTTGAAGTGCTCCGTAGACGACGCAAATTGTTTTCCCAAAGCCATCAGGCTTTCCGTGGTTCATGCAGTGCAATTCGTTCGTTTTTCACGAACGCTCGCCGGCGTGCACACGTCCTCCATGGAGGCTGCCATTTTCTCGGTTAACTGCCAAACCGAGGTCGCCAAGCTCGGTTTGGCACAACCGCGGTTAGCGGCATAACCACGGTTTTGCATACTCTGTAACACAAGCGAACCGCGGTTACACTAACCGAGGTTTAGGCTGTCTGTGTAACACGGGTATAAGAAACAAGCCTCAGATGCGTCTCACAATGTCTCGGGGACCACGAGAATTTCACCATTCATTCCACCTGCACTGCATTTGCCCCTTGACAACACTGCGCATTCATGCGTTGGCGCACCACGCTGTTTTTATGCTACGTGACGGCTAAGATATCGCTCGCAAGGATGGAACTTAACGGAATTATCCAAGCATTCACGCAGTCCGAGCAACGTCCACAAACGGAACTCCAGCGTAGAAAGCTTCGTGGAAATGTAAGGCCACCACTAAATGCAACATGGAAGCGATCGTACATATTACTTGCACCGATCGCACTAGGTTGCCCTCAAGACACTAGCGAGTTTTAGTATAGCGGGAAACGCTTACGTTAGCGTTAGCGTGTGTCTAAACGCTAACGCTAAAACGGAACGCGCTGCGTGTCAACTGGTGGTCTTTTAGTACAGCGGAAGGCATTCCCGCTAACGCTAACGCAAGCACATACGGCGCCATCTAGACATAAAAACACTAAATGGACTGTAGAATCCACAAAAGCCCCACCAAGTCGAGCTGATCCAAAGTCACCACTGTTGCGTCTCCATGTCGCGTTTGCAGAAGTGCTGAGTTCTGACACATTGGTATTTATAGTGTACTAGTACACTATATTGGTATTCTAGGCACTATAGTTTCTGTCGACAAGCCGCGTTCGAGAATTCTTCAAGACCCTTATTACCTGGCCTTTTTAAGCTGGGACGCATCACGCGTCACATTCATGCACTGCCGCGAAAGGCATGAAGGGAAGCGACGCCGGACATGTATGTGCTTGACTTGTGGCTGTATCTTGGAAAGAGCTGACTAAAGACAGCGTCGCCATCTCTGCGCTGCTACAGAAAACATGAGCGAACCTTGCAAACAAATCTTGCTAAGCCTTCTGCAGCGCAAATCCACTTTGTATCTGAAAAACGGAGCTATTTTATCGGCGGTGCACGGTTGGCGAAGCCTCATTACTCAAATCTAAATCAAATACGAACATTATTAGGGAATGAATAAGTTTAGTAATGCAGGACGACGGCTACAAAGATTCGAAGTGGACGGCTCTCGCTTTAACAGGCACCGCCATCTTGCCCTACGTACGGGATCTCTTGCGTGCGTTTGCGTTGAACGCTATATTCCAGAAATAGCGTTCGTACGTAAGGAGGAAGGAAGGAAGAAACAAGCGGAAAGACAGGGAGGTTAGCCAGTTCTTAGACCGGCTGGCTACCCTGTGCTGGGGGAAGGGGTAAGGGGGATAAAAGATGATAGAAGAGAGATGTTAGAAAAAAGGAGAGCCAGAAAAGGAAAAAGAAAAAGAGATGGGAAAAAAAGGAAACGAGAATATGTCACTTCTTAGAGTCTGTCTCTAAGACCAGTTGTCCGCAAGAAGCGCAATAATGCTTTTAAAGCCTTCTGTGCTGACGATGGACTCGGCCAGGGTCCCAAAACCCTTTGTTCCGACAAAGGGCGATTATCAAGTTTATCTAGCGCATTGGAAAGTTCTTGTCTTGGCGCACTGAAACGGGGACACTCACACAGAAGATGGGAGATCGTTTCTTCGCAGCTGCAGTAATTGCATGTGGAGTTGTTGGCCATTCCAATCAGACAGGAGTAGGCATTCGTGAAGGCCACGCCAAGCCACAGGCGGCACAGAAGCGTCTCCTCAGCTCGCGATATTCCTGACGGAAGACGGAGCTGGAGATTGGGATCCAAGCTGTGTAGACGAGCGTTGGTGAATTCAGCCGAGTTCCACTGGGCAAGTGTGAGTTCACGTGCCAGCGAACGAAGTCTTGTAGCTGCGTCGGTTCTGGAGAACGGTATATCTGCGTAGTGGTCACTGTCATGTGCAGATCGGGCGGCCTCATCCGCACGGTCGTTACCGTATATACCACAATGACCCGGTATCCACTGATACGCTATGTTGTGTTGTTTCTCGACTGCATGGTGGTGGAGAAGCCTTATAGCAGCGACTAACTGCTCATTAGGTCCATAACGAAATGGCGACATAAGACATTGAAAAGCTGCCTTGGAGTCAGAGAAGATGGACCAAGCTTGCGAAGGTTCTTCAATTACAAATTCTAGTGCTGCACGGATGGCGGCGAGTTCTGCGGTCGTTGATGATGTCAAATGCGTTGTTTTGAATTTTATGGTGATTGACTTCGCGGGAATAAATACTGCCCCTGCTGAGCTTTCAGAAGAGACAGAACCGTCCGTGTAAATGTGAAGGCGTCCGCTGTGTTTCTCGTGCAGGTACAGTAGTGTGGCTTGTTGTAGGGCTAAATATGACGACTGTTTCTTCTTTTGGATTCCGGGAATGGTGAGTAGGGCTTCGAGTGGGTGTAGACACCACAATGGTAACGGCGGTCTTTCTGCATGCTTGAAGGTCGAGGGAATCACTGTTCGATGTGATGCTACAGTACCGCTGAACGCAGAGTGCGGCCTAGATGTAGGAAGTGAGGCGAGGTGGTGCGACGGAATCCGAGCAAAATGTCTGATGTGCATTCTCAAAGCATCGACGCGTATGTATGTAGTGATTGGATGGTCACGCGCTGTCATCAGATGGTCGAGCTGTCATCAGAAAAGTGCTCACTTGTTGCCTTCACGCGCAAGGCGATGGGCCCGTATGTAATTAAAATCAACGGCCATGCTATCACTTATGAGAAGACCCACCGCTTTCTGGGGGTCATAATCGATCGCGACCTGTCCTGGAGCCCTCACATCGCCTACATGAAGAAGAAACTGACCATGATCACCCACGTCTTAAGGTTTCTTGCTGGAAAATCGTGGGGTGCATCTGTGCGAGCGATGCTTCAACTTTACACCGTTCTGTTCCTCGGTTTCATGCGCTACAGCCTACCTGTGCTTTGTAAAACCCGAAGAACGAACGTACGTGTCCTCCAGTCGCTTCAAGCTCAAGCACTGAAAATATGCCTTGGCCTTCCGAGATGCACATCTACAGCAGCGACTGTCGTTCGTACGTAAGAGGTCCGGCTACGTTTACGTTCTGCTCATGCGCAGTTAGGAGCACGCAACGCTAACGCTAACGCTAAATCCTTGCGTTTGCTGTTATCCGCTATACTAAAACTCGCTACTATCACGCTACAGTACATGTTCGACAATAATGTAATCGTTTACTCAGTACTAAGAAGGTAAAACGATCAAAAATCATGCGATCTAACCTTGATGGTGACGGCGTATGATTGCAACTTTACGTTGGCCTGTCGCACGCATCGCCGCTTCGGAATACTTCTTCGCCCGTCCGTACTTTCTTCTGTCACGTCGAAAACATGAGTGCTTCCATATAATTCGTGTCCCTTTTCTTTGTTTGAAGCTCTGAAAAAACGTGCCCTGTTTACTTTTTGAAAGCCGACGCGCTTTATTACACCTGTCGCCATCGCGCGCACGCACGTCCGCACAACGCTGACGTAGCCGACGGAGAGACGAGAATTCGTATTGTGCACGGCGTTAACCGCGCGCTGACGCATTGCATTGTTGCCCTACCTGTAGGTGTTGTACTTTTCCCATATGATTCTAGCGATGATTATAACCAAGTCTGACACCTTTAACCACAATAAAGCCAACAGATGCAAGATGAAGAAAAGAAAAAAGGAATGAATCTCTTACACGATCAAAGTCATTTGCAAGGCAAGGTCGCTGAAAGTTTTTTCGACAACCGTAGTGTGCTGAATAACTGTACGAGCTACGCGATGAATGTTCTGAATTGTAATGGGACTGAACATTCGTCCGTGAAATGGCTCAAAAGAGAAACAAGACTGACCTTGAGGTCGACATTGGAGTCATCAAGAAGTGCACCTAACAAAGCTTCAAAAACCATTAGAATACTACAGTGACGCCTCTTGTGCTTCTAAAAAAACCTCTTTTAGAGCGTAGATCTGGAACTACCTTAGTTAAGGCGTGATCTCGCCTATCAAGTAAATCTTGACGCGTTCGTTGCTCAGAATTCAGACTCCGCCTGCTTCGAGATCGAGCAGCTCTGTAGCGAGCCCCTATATAATGGATATGGACCTCAGTATTATTTTGTGTTTCACAATTACTGTTTTAAATGCCATTGACAAACATGAATAAAACTTCACATTCCATGTCATACAAATTTCAGAAGCGTTCAAAGAGTGTCTTTTCCTGGTTCTTTCTCTACGATGATTGAACAGAACCAATTTCGATGGCTATTGCGCGAACCGCTTATTTAAAATGTTCCGAAGCAGAGAATATATGCAATATCCTATCGAAAATGATTTGCGTGTCGGTTATAAGGCGTTGACTGAATTTCTGATCCAATAGGAGCTCTGAGTTTATCTGCCAGAGTGCCTATAGTGGTCTCATTTGATTTCTACGGTTCGCCCATTTTTGTGCAATATCGGTGCAATGATCTGAGAACGAAAGTGATTCCCTGCTAGCACGACCTTTCACGATGTTGTACAAATTGTAGAGCATCGGACGCGTAATTCTCAGGTTATGGGATCGATCACCACCAACGCAAAAACTGTTACTTCATCCAATTTCCCACAGTTATTCTACATCTCAATTTATGTCGTAATTACTACACCACAGTTCAAAACAACAGATAATTATCCCTTGTGCAGTCCTTGGCTTACTTGTCTGTTGCTTTCAGTTGATTGCGCTTAACAAAGAAACGAGCGTATCGAAGAACTCCCCTTCTTTCGTTCACCCCTGGAACTAGGACACTGGTCAGCCTGTAAAGCAAAGAGACTATTTCCCGAAAAGGCAGCTTCACTTGCAGGCGCATGCTGGTGAGCGATCTGCTCTCTGGCGCGAAAATCCTAAGTTCAGGACGTTTGCGAGATCCTCAACGAATCACGTGTGGAAGAAATGCTCCTTCGTTTCAACAACGCGTTGAAAGCCGCGCCTCAAGTACGTGCAGCTAGTGGTAAGGATTTCGTTTACTTACGACATCCCACTACGACCGAGTGTTCTGTGTCCCAGCGAAGCTTGTTTTGACTCGCAGATCATGGTGGCAGCGTCGGACGCTCAAAACCCGGCGCCGCTGGACGCACAGAAATGCGGCCCTTGAAAGTGCGCGGTGACATGCCTGCTTGATGGGGCGTTTTTCAATAATTTATGCACTCTCGATGGTGTTTTTGCGGAATATTCGCCGCTTCTGATACAATAATCTGATCTTTTATCGAGATCAGTTGTCGTGTCATGTTGCCGCATATCATTCTTGCCTGAATATGAAAGCATGGCTGTCATTGTTGCCTGCCGTATTGCAAAAACCAGCGCCGTTCCAGTACCCCCAGCGTGATACCAGTACGTTTTTTGGCACTGGATCGCACTGGGAACACTGGTATACGTTCGAATTCACTGGGACTCCAGTGAAAGCGCTGGGAAAGAGCTGGGTCGCACTGGTAGAGCCACTGTCTTTGCCGCTGTGACGCTGGCGCTTACTGGGAAGCGCTGGAGACGCTGGAATTTTCACTGGCGTGCGCTGGCACATACTGGAGCCTGTACTGTTTCTGCCAGTGCCGCACACTGCTTTCAGATCGTGCGCGGAGGAATGCTTTGGTATCGTTGAATATCGAATGTTTGATTCGATCTTACCGATAGATGCTATCCTAACGGGTCCCAAACATGTGTCACAAATTCTAGCTTGGCAGAAAAAGACGATCATATATGCGCGCTATTTTCATGATATACGTGATACAATAATTCACGGTCACTGTTAATGTTTCCCTGTCGAATGTGGAGAAAAATATGTTAATAACCAAAAGCTGCCAACACTGATCATTTTGCTTTCTAGCAAGCTGTTGCCTGTTTTTTGCGCTAAACTACGCTATGACTGACTCGTTCCAACTCGCCCAACAAGCAACGTTGCTAGCAAGCTTTTTTTTATTCATGCTGTGTCAATAACGTCGTTAATTTTTGCGGAGCACGTAGCCGCAATGAATACACCTTTTGTGCATGCCGCGCATATATACCAGTTTTGCATCCGTGATGTGTTGCGGTAATGACTTCATATTGTAATGTTTATAAATCTGGAGGCGTCGGTCTGAACATACAGAGCAAATCGTTATATCGCCGTGCAGTTGGCAAGAAGTAAATGAGCTCTGGCTTCGCCACCCCTCCCAACTGAGGCCAGAAAAACAGCCGTCGTTCGATATCGTCACACCAGAAACGCATCTCGGGCGATTCTTGCACTTCCACTTACTTCAGCTATATCTTAGGTAACAGTTAAAAAGGTTCCGAGGCCAAAATGCAGAAACTTCAACCACCGCAACTCATATGCGCCGATATCGGTCCTACACTCTTAGCAAACGACCGCTTAAAACAACGCATATAAGGCGGAAAGTAGGTCAAATTTTCGACGCTTATAAATGGCTCTTTAAGCGGCGTACTTATACGGCTCTCTTATGCGGCCCCTGGCTAAGCGGCTCTTTCTTATGCGGCCTAAGTTGATGCGGCTCTTCCATATGCGAGGCCACCTCGTTGCCAAAAGGCCGTTTAAAAGTGACCGCTGAAAGTAACGCATACCGTCGATTTGGTTAAGCGGTATTTCAGGTCAAATCTGTCCGGCTTATATGCGGCTCAATATGCGGTCGAAATATATGTGGTACTTTTCGCAAATTTCTAGAAAAAAAGAAATTCTTCTACATTGTAGTTGATCCTGCACTGTTCCTCTTTTTTTTTTTCTTTTGTCCTTTCAGCCTTCCAACTCATTAATATGCATTTACACATCACAAGAACACTGCACAGAGAGTCACAAACCATGTATCAACACACACACACACTCCACCACGGGGATTTGAACCCAGGCCAACCGCGTGACAAGCAGACACTGTAACCACTACGCCACCGCACCACACGATCTGGGTGGACTTCCGCGGCTTTATATATGCACTTCACGTTATCTTGGACGATTTTACGATCGGCTACAACGCTATAATTTTGCATATATGAGAGGCATCGTTCGCGAACCCTCGCGGGCCGTCATAGTCAGTTTGGGTGTGGAATTATGTTTCTCGTCCGACTGCTTGCGTATCCCGCACGGAGACAGAGGTGAACAATGAACGATGCGTTTCCGAGTGCATTTCCATTTGCCGGCATCATGCAGCAGCCGAACGTGCCCTGATGTGCAACCAGCCGCCAAAAGAAAAGTTTTCTGCGATGTTTGACGCAGTACAGGCGGTGGAAGTCAGCTGATCTCATCTCCACTCGGCGAAGTACGGTCTCCCACGTCCTTCGCGAGCATCGCGTTGATGTCGGTGCGTTTATACGGACAGTATTGTGTAGAGGTTCATCTCAGAGAATCGGATTAAAACACAATCGCTTATTCGCGCAACAGATAGGTTTGGTGTAGTGCAGCGCGTACGGAGCGACGGACCAGCTTTCAGAACGGGCGCGCTCATTTCTCTCCCGAGTATAGTATAGACGATAAAGAAACGTCGTTGTTGAGTCGAAAGAACAACGAGCCTTCGCAGAAAAAAAATGCAGTCTCCCGAGCTCGAGGCTGACGGCGCCGACGAGCGATGCCGTGGAAGTGTCATGCTGGGGAGGACGGCGGGTCTGAGGTTGGTCGTTCTCGTGGTTCGTTCGTTGTTGACAGTTGGAAGTGATGCTCCCCTTGGCTTCCACAGACGATGAAACGTAGTGCATGACTGGCGCGGAAAGAGCACGCATGAAATCGCTTGCATCACCCGTTAGAACATGGTTCCTGCCAAGCGTCGCATCAAAAGAAGCTAGCAATGCTTGAAATCGAATGAAGTCACAATATGATCCAGCTTTCAAGGATAAATCCATGCTATTTGTTCAAAATTCAGAAGTGGCCTGAAGGATTCAGAAGGATCATGTGAGCAATTATACTGAATAATGCAAAGATTAACTTGAGACATTCTAATATTTAATGGGCGCTGTTAAATCTAAATAACAACCCCAAATTAAATATGCACTTGTTTTGGACCTTGATGGTTCAGGAACGTTAAGCTCTACACCACGCCTCAGTTGACCACATATCAGCGCCGAAGAGCGATCTGGTGGAGGCCCTGTGTTGGGGAACTGGCAGATTGAAGGTTGTTTTTGTATTCCACCCGTTGTTGACGAGTGAAAGTGATTCTTTCCTTGGCTACGAGATGTGATCAGACCGACAAGGGCCAGTATTACTTCACTCCATGTCATCCAGTCGAGTATACTTTGAGCTTAATGACACTTTAATGTATAAACTAGCAAAATGCTGAAAGTGGCGAACTCGGGCAGTAATCTTGACTTCTAGAAATAAATATTCACCTGTCAAAAATGTGCTGTCAGTAGCATCCTGCTTGATTCGGATCGTAGGACACGACATGTAAACATATAATGCTAAATAGTAGATATAGAGGAACAATTCTTATACTCAATAAGTGTCATAATTGCAAATAACAGCTGCAAATAAAAGCATGCTTTCACACTAATAGCACACCCATAATGTTGAGCTTTTACGTGTCCCAGTCAACCTCCCTCATGTCGATACCAGGGGCGTAGCCAGAAATTTTTTTCGGGGTGGGGGGGGGGGGGCGTCAACCATGCTTTATGTATGTTTGTGCATGCGTTTGCATGTCTGTGTGTGTATATATACACAAGCAAAATTGAAAATTTTCGGGGGGGGGAGGTTTACCCCCCCCAACCCCCTTAGTTACGCCCCTGTTCCATACCACGTAGCTTTACGTGCACCTTTATTAAATATCAGCAGTCATGCAACATCCTTAGCTTTGGCTAGTACAGCAGCTAATGCAAACTGTGCTTGAGAATTCAAGATTTATTGCCAGTACCAACACTAGCTATACACAAAAACATTCTCTAGTAGGTGTTGCAGCTTTCTTTCAGAATTAGCAGCTCATATAGCGCTCACATAAGCATGCAGATATACATGCCTAAATGTGCAGCTATTCTTTTTTACGAAGAACTGCGCGAAATAAACTGGCACAAGGAGAGACGCACGGACAAGCGTCTTCCTTGTGCCAGTTTACTTCGCGTAGTTCTTTGTAGTCATGAATTACCAACTTGCCCAGCGATCTATTATTCGATATTATCCTTTACATGCAGCCCACTTCCCTGGCAGTTACCACGGCACACCATCTGTCAGACATCGTGCCACATGAAGCGTATTCGCATAAGTACTAGGGTGATTCCACGAGAGATCGAACATGCCTGTCCGGTCGCATTTTTTGTTTTGCCTGGGTTTTTTATATGTTGTGTGGGCACATTCAAAGTGCACGGAACTGAAAATTTTATTTCCAAGAAACGCTCCCAGCGCGCCAAAAAAATATTTGAAGGTGGCGGCGCGTGCCTCCTGTTTTTGCTCTGGTACAGAGATAGGTAAACTGTGTAAACTGTGTAAACTGTGAATTACATCCATGCTTTTTTTATGCCGTCCTCAAAAAGAAGAAAATGTGAAAAAATGGAAAACGCGGCCGAAATCAAAAAAGGATCCTAAGTTTGAGGCGCCTTGGCGCCTTTACTATTTCAAACAGAAACTTGAAAACATTGTCAACTATAGAAAAGAGCCTTTGCAACATTTATACGGAAGATAATTTTCCTACGGGCAGCGAAAAAAAAGAAAAAAATAGCTAAAGAGGCGAGTTTTTTCAAAAAAGTACATTTTCAAAAAATAAAATAAAAAAAACTCCGGTCTCAATTTGGACGGCAATTTTTTATCGAAGAGCGCTTATGTCAATGAACACACGGTTTTAATATCATATGTCCTCATTTGCTTTGTTTACGAGATATAACTGGCCAAAGTGACCCTTGCTGTGAGTGCTCACTTCAGTGTCATGACTGATGGTTGTTAATAGCTTGCATTGTGCGTAAATCGCAGTTTTATTTGTTCTGCTGCAGCAAAACCTTGCTCTGGTGGCTTTTCGTCAAGAAAAATGTGTTCTCAGATTTTATTTGTGTCTAGCGTGTGCAAAAGTGGGCTGCTGCCGCCCTCTAAATGGCTCACGTGTAAACAGTTTGCAGCCTACAACCTCGCCTACAATCATCAGAGGAAAGATGGGCGCGCCTGTTCAAGATATCAATCGCTTCTTCTTCCTGGAGGAAATGCCTGGTCTACCTCATCGCGGTTAGATGTAGACAGGTTTTCCTTGAGGAGCCTAAAGCAATGCGAGCAGACCTCGCAGGTGTCGCGAAGATCCTCAGCCTATGACAGTAGCTTCTGGAGGTAGGCAACAACAAAAAGAGCAAAGAAAAAAAATTTGCGCAACGAAAACGTTTCTTCAGCAATCTTCTTTTGTGAACGCGTAAATAATCGGCACAGAACAATCGGACGTAGCCATGGGCCGCGCGCATCGCGTGTAGTGAACAGCTAGACCTAGAGCAAGCCGAAACGTTTATACTGAACGGCGCCGCACAAATTATCTCACATCTGCGCAGCTGTCATGAATGCCTTTCCAGAACTGCTTACGGTTTTAACATTTTATGACTAAGGTGTGTCTAAGCGCTTTGGGCTGTAATGTTTAATTTGTAGGCCGCACTCATTGTCAAAACTAAGGGTAATGTCCGTCTGGTGCCACCCATGACCTTTGCTGTCCTCGACGTGGGAAAACACTTTAGTAAAGTGGCAACAAACATCATAAATTGGGCAGCTTCGGCCACTCACGGCTTAATCATGCCGCACCGCACGTTTTCTGGCTGCTGAAACGCTGAGGTAAGGTCGAGATGATACAGGAAGACGTTATCTGCGACGCCGAAAACATGTGATAGCGGGAAGTGAAATAAACGGCTCGGAAATCATTGAGCTAACTTCTTTACAAATGTTGTTTAGGCACAGTGTGCGTCGAATGGGTAAGATGTTTAGAGCTTACAATGCATGTAATGGAAGGGAAGCAAGCAGGCAGTGAGGAAAACCAACTGCATAACAGCGTGCCTGCTGATTGTGGCATTTAGTTACAGATTAAGTTGGCCTTCGCTGCATACAAATGCTTTATTTGTGTGCAAGGAGAGTTTTGACAAAGTGACCTAAACCATGTGTTCGCGGTGTCTCGTGTGCTTCTGATTAACGAATACTGGCGGGTACGTTGAGGTTGTAAGCTGCAAAACTGCGTACGCGTTCGGCCTTTAGAGAGCGGCAGCAGCCCACACCCCACACACGCTAAGCACAATTAAAGTTTGAGAATGCATTTTTCTTGACGACAAGACACCAGAGCAAGGTTTTACTGCAGGAAAAATATTAAAACTAGATTTAAGTGCAATGCAAGCTGATGACAACTATCGATCGCACTGAAGTGAGCACACACAGCAAGGGTAATTTTGGCCCGTTAAATCTCGTGACAAAGCAAAATGAGGACATAGATATTAACAGGGTGTTTTCACTGACACTAAGCGCTCCTCGACAAAAAAAAAATATCAAAATTGAGGCCTGAGTTTTCTTTTTTGAAAATTACTTTTGGAAAAAGCTCGCTTCTTTAACTATTTCTTCTTATATCCCGCTGCCTGTAGGAAAACGATCTTCCGCATAAATGTTGCAAAGGCTCCTTGAAATACTTGAAAAAAAAAGCATGGATGTAATTCACAGTAATGCGTATTAAAACCAACAAGAGAATTTTCGACACATCGTTTATAGTTCGCGTTAAATTCGGGCCGTGAAATCCCAAAAACATTGCAGTGAACGAAAACAGGAGGTCTGCGCCGCCACCTTCAAATACTTTTTGGCACGCTGGAGCATTTCTTGGAAATAAAATTTTTGGGTTCCGTGCACTTTGAATGTGCCCACATAACATATAAAAACCCAGGCAAAACAAAAATATCGACCGGACAGGCATGTTCGATCACTCGTGGAATCACCCTTTAGAGGGCGGCAGCAGCCCACTTTTGCACACGCTAGACACAAATAAAATCTGAGAACAATTTTTCGTGACGATAAGCCACCAGAGCAAGGTTTTGCTGCAGGCAGACACAATAAACTGCGATTTACGCACAATGCAAGCTATTAACAACCATCAGTCACACTGAAGTGAGCACTCACGAGCAAGGGTCACTTTGGCCAGTTATATCTCGTAAACAAAGCAAATGAGGACATATGATGATTAAAACCGGTGTTCATTGACATAAGCGCTCTTCGATAAAAAATTGCCCGTCAAAATTGAGACCGGAGTTTTTTTTATTTTATTTTTGAAAAAGTACTTTTTTGAAAAAACTCGCTTCCTTTAAACTATTTTTTTCTTTTTTTTCGCTGCCCGTAGGAAAATGATCTCCGTATAAATGTTGCAAAGGCTCTTTTCTATAGTTTGACACTGTTTTCAAGTTTCTGTTTGAAATAGTAAGGGCGCCAAGGCGCCTAAACTTAGGACCCTTTTTGATTCGGCCGGTTTGCCATTTTTTCACATTTTCTTCTTTTTGAGGACGGCATAAAAAAGCATGGATGTAATTCAGAGTAATGCGTATTACAACCAGCAAAAGAAATTTTCGACACAGCATTTATAGTTCGCGCTAAATTCGGCCGTGAAATGCGAAAACACTGCAGTGAGCAAAAACAGGAGGCACGCGCCGCACCTTCAATATTTTTTTGGCGCGCTGGGAGCGTTTCTTGGAAATAAAATTTTCAGTTCCGTGCACTTTGAATGTGCCCACACAACATATAAAAAACCCAGGCAAAACAAAAATGCGACCGGACAGGCATGTTCGATCTCTCGTGGAAATCACCCACTAGATTTGTCCTTCACTAAATGTTGAGACCTGAAATGTATTTGTTCTTTTTCTGACATCATTTCAAAACATGACCTTTCCTTTGCAGTGTTGAGACATATCTTTGCAGTAAGTTAGGCATTGTGTCCAATCCATCACTGTGCCAGACTGGCACTTATTTATGTATGCATGGGTCCTTATTTCCATTCTGTGCTCCAAGCCTTTCCCTCCCCATT
This sequence comes from Rhipicephalus sanguineus, assembly GCF_013339695.2. Taxonomy (NCBI): domain Eukaryota; kingdom Metazoa; phylum Arthropoda; class Arachnida; order Ixodida; family Ixodidae; genus Rhipicephalus; species Rhipicephalus sanguineus. The sequence goes on from NC_051184.2 coordinate 115,122,846, forward strand.
ACTGTAGAACTGTGGCATTTAGGTGTTTCATCTGGCAACGCTAATGTTGTACATTTTGTGCCATTCTTCGAGTACCCATGCCATTATTTAGTGCATTAAGTGAATGAAGGAACATGGTATGCTGCTGCACAGCTGCACCATGAGCAGAACAATGAGATGCAGAGCCATGAGAGAAAATATAGAGAACATTGTCACGGTACAACGCAGACACAAGACACTGAAAAGTTCTACAAGAGTAGGACAGCTTGTTGACATAAAAAATGGCAGGCGCAAACATGTCTAACAAGACTGAAACTTGGGCTAGTTGGTTGTCCTTCATCATGAAACACGCCAGCACAACCACACACGGACAGAGGAAAGGTACAACGAACACAGCACTCTGTTGTGTGCCTTCTTTCCTCTGTACGTGTGTGGTTGCACTGCCGGTTCATCAGAAGGACAACACGATGTCTTCGCCAACATCCCAAAGACCCACTAGGCATTGATGTTCATGATGTCGCCATTGTCTTTCTCACCTGCAGAGCACACACGTCATACATATACAATAGGATGCATCGTAAAGGTTTTTCACCTATATGCTCTGTTGTTGAAGTAATAGGGCATTGTGTGAACAAAATAATGAATGTAAAAATGAAATCACCCTAGTATATAGCCATATTCTTTATTGCTCAATTCTCACCCTCCACGTGTTCCACTTCAGCACCTGTGCACATATGGCCCCCTAAAGAATCTCGGCAGTAGTTTTTCCTGAAATGGTTTTGAAAGCTGGCTATTCGATCAGATTAAGCTAACTGGATCTCATGAACGTATCTTTTCAAAACAAATAAGGGGGCAGTCCACATGTTATTTTCTAGCAAGATACCTTAGCAATTTGGTCTTGAACGTGTGCACATTCCTTGCAGTTGTGTCCCAAACAGAGTCAGTGGCCTATCGGTTATCAGTAAAAAATGTTCTTTATGAACAGCCTTACAAGTTCAGTAATGCAGCACTGTAATGGATGTATCATTCTGACATATAATTATGCATTCAAAACTCATCAGTTGAAATTCCTAACCAGTTTCTCTATCAGTAATGACACAACTGCTATGCAACTCTCGGTACCATCATCTGCAAGCATGGTTGATGCATTCTGCAATGCTTGAATCATGCATCTTATCACTGGCCCTGTGATCTCACAAGTCACCTGTGTCCTTCTCTAGACAGTAACAGCTATAATATTTGCATAACTTAACTAGCTTTTTTTTCCAAGCAGCATGACTTACCTCTATTTGCACAGTCAGTAAGCCTGCGGTGAACACTGCGCCTATTACTTGTTCCCTCTTTCCTCCTTGCTCTCTCTATTCTTTTTTCTCCCTTCCCCCGTGTAGGGTAGTAACCGGGTACAATCTGGTTAACCTCCCTGCCTTTCCTTCGATTTTATCTCTCTCTCTCTCTGAACACACAGTGCACACTTTGTAGTTTGACATATTTTATTTTCAATTACAAACAAAACGCTGCAACAATGTATACATCAATACAGTGTTTGTAAACTAATAAGGAATCTTACACTTTTACAGAAACAAGGGAAAAAAAGAACTGCGAAAGAGGTGATCAAATAATTGATAGAAAACGATTGTTGTTTTTACGCTTCAGGGGTTTCAGGCCTTCTCATCTGACGAGAACTAATTGATAATGACCTAGCTTGAGTTTCAGCACGCCTATACGTAGAAAAAAACTGTACTTTTCTTGCAGAGTGCAGGTCAATACATGGAAAAATTGCACCACCATAAATGGCAGGAGCTACCTAAATGCCTTCAATTATAATTACTTTACTTAACACAATAAGATAACACAGAATTGACTAGAGCAACAAAGAAGTATTGCAAGTAAGTGGGCCTTGATCGACGCCATATAGTATGCCTTGGAAAACAGACAAAGGGCTTGAGGTGTGCTCCTGCCTGTTTCTGGCACTTAATTCGCAATATATGAGTAAAA
>NC_051184.2:115124919-115215973 GCF_013339695.2 Rhipicephalus sanguineus
AAAGAGGCGGTTTTTCAAAAAAGGTACAGTTTCAAAAAATAAAATAAAAAAACTCCGGGGCCTCAATTGGACGGCAATTTTGTATCGAAGAGCGCTTATGGTCATTGAACACACGGTTTTAATTACCTATGTCCTCATTTGCTTTGTTTACTGATATATAACTGGCCAAAGTGACCCTTGCTGTGAGTGCTCACTTCAGTGTCAATGACTGATGGTTGTTATAGCTTGCATTGTGCGTAAATCGCAGTTTTATTTGTTCTGCTGCAGCAAACCTTGCTCTGGTGGCTTTTCGTCAAGAAAAATGTGTTCTCAGATTTTATTTGTGTCTAGCGTGTGCAAAAGTGGGCTGCTGCCGCCCTCTAAATGGCTCACGTGTAAACAGTTTGCAGCCCCCTACAACCTCGCCTTACAATCATCAGAGGAAAGATGGGCGCGCCTGTTCAAGATATCAATCGCTTCTTCTTCCTGGAGGAATGCCTGGTCTACCTCATCGCGGTTAGATGTAGACAGGTTTTCCTTGAGGAGCCTAAAGCAATGCGAGCAGACCTCGCAGGTGTCGCGAAGATCCTCAGCCTATGACAGTAGCTTCTGGAGGTAGCAACAACAAAAAGAGCAAAGAAAAAAATTTGCGCAACGAAAACGTTTTCTTCAGCAATCTTCTTTTGTGAACGCGTAAATAATCGGCACAGAACATCGGACGTAGCCATGGGCCGCGCGCATCGCGTGTAGTGAACAGCTAGACCTAGAGCAAGCCGAACGTTATACTGAACGGCGCCGCACAAATTATCTCACATCTGCGCAGCTGTCATGAATGCCTTTCCAGAACTGCTTACGGTTTAACATTTTATGACTAAGGGTGTCTAAGCGCTTTGGGCTGTAATGTTTAATTTGTAGGCCGCACTCATTGTCAAAACTAAGGGTAATGTCCGTCTGGTGCCACCCATGACCTTTGCTGTCCTCGACGTGGGAAAACACTTTAGTAAAGTGGCAACAAAACATCATAAATTGGGCAGCTTCGGCCACTCACGGCTTAATCATGCCGCACCGCACGTTTTCTGGCTGCTGAAACGCTGAGGTAAAGGTCGAGATGATACAGGAAGACGTTATCTGCGACGCCGAAAACATGTGATAGCGGGAAGTGAAATAAACGGCTCGGAAATCATTGAGCTAACTTCTTTACAAATGTTGTTTAGGCACAGTGTGCGTCGAATGGGTAAGATGTTTAGAGCTTACAATGCATGTAATGGAAGGGAAGCAAGCAGGCAGTGAGAAAACAACTGCATAACAGCGTGCCTGCTGATTGTGGCATTTAGTTACAGATTAAGTTGGCCTTCGCTGCATACAAATGCTTTATTTTGTGTGCAAGGAGAGTTTTTGACAAAGTGACCTAAACCATGTGTTCGCGGTGTCTCGTGTGCTTCTGATTAACGAATACTGGCGGGTAAGTTTGAGGTTGTAAGCTGCAAACTGCGTACGCGTTCGGCCTTTAGAGAGCGGCAGCAGCCCACCCCCACACACGCTAGACACAATTAAAGTTTGAGAATGCATTTTTCTTGACGACAAGACACCAGAGCAAGGTTTTACTGCAGGAAAATAATTAAAACTAGATTTAAGTGCAATGCAAGCTGATACAACTATCGATCGCACTGAAGTGAGCACACACAGCAAGGGTAATTTTGGCCCGTTAAATCTCGTGAACAAAGCAAATGAGGACATAGATATTAACAGGTGTTTTTCACTGACACAAGCGCTCCTCGACAAAAAAAAATATCAAAATTGAGGCCTGAGTTTTATTTTTTGAAAATGTACTTTTTGGAAAAAGCTCGCTTCTTTAACTATTTTCTTCTTATATCCCGCTGCCTGTAGGAAAACGATCTTCCGCATAAATGTTGCAAAGGCTCCTTGAAATACTTGAAAAAAAAGCATGGATGTAATTCACAGTAATGCGTATTAAAACCAACAAGAGAATTTTCGACACATCGTTTATAGTTCGCGTTAAATTCGGCCCGTGAAATCCCAAAACATTGCAGTGAACGAAAACAGGAGGTCTGCGCCGCCACCTTCAAATACTTTTTTGGCACGCTGGGAGCATTTCTTGGAAATAAAATTTTTGGGTTCCGTGCACTTTGAATGTGCCCACATAACATATAAAAAACCCAGGCAAAACAAAAATATCGACCGGACAGGCATGTTCGATCACTCGTGGAATCACCCTTTAGAGGGCGGCAGCAGCCCACTTTTGCACACGCTAGACACAAATAAAATCTGAGAACACATTTTTCGTGACGATAAGCCACCAGAGCAAGGTTTTGCTGCAGCAGAACAAATAAAACTGCGATTTACGCACAATGCAAGCTATTAACAACCATCAGTCACACTGAAGTGAGCACTCACAGCAAGGGTCACTTTGGCCAGTTATATCTCGTAAACAAAGCAAATGAGGACATATGATATTAAAACCGTGTGTTCATTGACATAAGCGCTCTTCGATAAAAAATTGCCGTCAAAAATTGAGACCGGAGTTTTTTTATTTTATTTTTTGAAAAAGTACTTTTTTGAAAAAACTCGCTTCTTTAACTATTTTTTTCTTTTTTTTTCGCTGCCCGTAGGAAAATGATCTTCCGTATAAATGTTGCAAAGGCTCTTTTCTATAGTTGACACTGTTTTCAAGTTTCTGTTTGAAATAGTAAGGGCGCCAAGGCGCCTAAAACTTAGGACCCTTTTTTGATTTCGGCCGTGTTTGCCATTTTTTCACATTTTCTTCTTTTTGAGGACGGCATAAAAAAAGCATGGATGTAATTCAGAGTAATGCGTATTAAAACCAGCAAAAGAAATTTTCGACACAGCATTTATAGTTCGCGCTAAATTCGGCCGTGAAATGCGAAAACACTGCAGTGAGCAAAAACAGGAGGCACGCGCCGCCACCTTCAAATATTTTTTTGGCGCGCTGGGAGCGTTTCTTGGAAATAAAATTTTCAGTTCCGTGCACTTTGAATGTGCCCACACAACATATAAAAAACCCAGGCAAAACAAAAAATGCGACCGGACAGGCATGTTCGATCTCTCGTGGAATCACCCACTAGATTTGTCCTTCACTAAATGTTGAGACCTGAAATGTATTTGTTCTTTTTCTGACATCATTTCAAAACATGACCTTTCCTTTGCAGTGTTGAGACATATCTTTGCAGTAAGTTAGGCATTGTGTCCAAATCCATCACTGTGCCAGACTGGCACTTATTTATGTATGCATGGGTCCCTTATTTCCATTCTGTGCTCCAAGCCTTTTCCCTTCACCCATTACTGTAGAACTGTGGCATTTAGGTGTTTCATCTGGCAACGCTAATTGTTGTTACATTTTGTGCCATTTCTTCGAGTACCCATGCCATTATTTAGTGCATTAAGTGAATGAAGGAACATGTTATGCTGCTGCACAGCTGCACACTGAGCAGAACAATGAGATGCAGAGCCATGAGAGAAAATATAGAGAACATTGTCACGGTACAACGCAGGACACAAGACACTGAAAAGTTCTACAAGAGTAGGACAGCTTGTTGACATAAAAAATGGCAGGCGCAAACATGTCTAACAAGACTGAAACTTGGGCTAGTTGGTTGTCCTTCATCATGAACCAGCAGCACAACCACACACGGACAGAGGAAAGGTACACGAAACACAGCACTCTGTTGTGTGCCTTCTTTCCTATGTACGTGTGTGGTTGCACTGCCGGTTCATCATGAAGGACAAACACGATGTCTTCGGCAAAATCCCAAAGACCCACTAGGCATTGATGTTCATTGATGTCGCCATTGTCTTTCTCACCTGCAGAGCACACACGTCAATACATATACAATAGGATGCATCGTAAAGGTTTTTCACCTATATGCTCTGTTGTTGAAGTAATAGGGCATTGTGTGAACAAAATAATGAATGTAAAAATGAAATCACCCTAGTATATATGCCATATTCTTTATTGCTCAATTCTCACCCTCCACGTGTTCCACTTCAGCACCTGTGCACATAATGGCCCCCTAAAGAATCTCGGCAGTAGTTTTCCTGAAATGGTTTTGAAAGCTGCTATTCGATCAGATTAAGCTAACTGGATCTCATGAACGTATCTTTTCAAAACAAATAAGGGGGCAGTCCACATGTTATTTTCTAGCAAGCTACCTTAGCAATTTGGTCTTGAACGTGTGCACATTCCTTGCAGTTGTGTCCCAAACAGCAGTCAGTGGCCTATCGGTTATCAGTAAAAATGTTCTTTATGAACAGCCTTACAAGTTCAGTAATGCAGCACTGTAATGGATGTATCATTCTGACATATAATTTATGCATTCAAAACTCATCAGTTGAAATTCCTAACCAGTTTCTCTATCAGTAATGACCACAACTGCTATGCAACTCTCGGTACCATCATCTGCAAGCATGGATTGATGCATTCTGCAATGCTTGAATCATGCATCTTATCACTGGCCCTGTGATCTCACAAGTCACCTGTGTCCTTCTCTAGACAGTAACAGCTATAAATATTTTGCATAACTTAACTAGCTTTTTTTCCAAGCAGCATGACTTACCTCTATTTGCACAGTCAGTAAGCCTGCGGTGAACACTGCGCCTATTACTTGTTCCCTCTTTCCTCCTTGCTCTCTCTATTCTTTTTTCTCCCCTTCCCCCGTGTAGGGTAGTAAACCGGGTACAATCTGGTTAACCTCCCTGCCTTTCCTTCGATTTTATCTCTCTCTCTCTCTGAACACACAGTGCACACTTTTGTAGTTTGACATATTTTATTTTCAATTACAAACAAAACTGTGCAACAATGTATACATCAATACAGTGTTTGTAAACTAATAAGTGAATCTTACACTTTTACAGAAACAAGGGAAAAAAAGAACTGCGAAAGAGGTGATCAAATAATTGAATAGAACGATTGTTGTTTTTCTACGCTTCAGGGGTTTCAGGCCTTCTCATCTGACGAGAACTAATTGATAATGACCTAGCTTGAGTTTCAGCACGCCTATACGTAGAAAAAACTGTACTTTCTTGCAGAGTGCAGGTCAATACATGGAAAATTGCACCACATAAATGGCAGGAGCTACCTAAATGCCTTCAATTATAATTACTTTACTTAAACACAATAAGATAACACAGAATTGACTAGAGCAACAAAGAAGTATTGCAAGTAAGTGGGCCTTGATCGACGCCATATATGTAGCCTTGGAAACAGACAAAGGGCTTGAGGTGTGCTTCCTGCCTGTTTCTGGCACTTAATTCGCAATATATGAGTAAAATACACAGTGAAAAAAATTCTGTTCTATATCATGAGCTGTGTAGTGCACGTAGGTACTATGATTTATCACAAATGTATGACGTAAACTAGATACCCTCTATATTAGTAGGCCTGAGGTTTGAGGACGCAGCTTTTCTGTTGGTAGTGGCTAATAAAATTTCAAAACATGGGTATCAGCTGTGCATGAACGACAAGTGATATGCTAATATAATGCCCTAATAAATAGGACTTTTCATAGTACATGCATCAGAAATAATACGATGACTGTGTATGTTATACTCCGAGGAAACCTACAAAATGAACAATGAATATGTATATATGAACACACACACACACACACATACAGTTATTATTGCACATGATGTCTGCCACAGATTCCAATGCTAGTGTACCTGCTACTCAGGTATTCTCAAAAGAAAGGGCATTGAAAAGTGCATGAACATAAAACAAACTTAAATGTCTCTAAAGTTTGTGAAAATTCAGCTAGCCAGCAGCCTTATCTACCCAGCCTAGCAATGTAAAAAAACACACAAATGAAATAAAACTGCACAAAAAAGAACATAAGTTAGGCGTTGTCCTTGAGCTTGTCGAGAATCTTCAGCAGTTTACTGTTTGCCCAGCAACATGGAAAACTCTCTTCTTTGTGCAGCAAACTTTGAATTAGTCCCAATGTTCGGGCGAAAGCAGACGGGTAGGTAACATCCTTTATGTAATGTATGGTCAAACACAAGAAAAGTGTCTTTTCAAGCGTGCAGTCATCTTTCAGGGTAACACGCTTGTCCTCAGCACAAAAAATAAGCTTTGTTGCCGAGCTCCAAACAATCATGGGCCCTGGCAACCCATGAACATCTGCAAGATGCTGGAAAACAGTAATAAAATTAATATATGTTTTATGTTCCGCACAGCACATCTTCATACAAAAAGCTAACAATTCAGAGGTAGTGGATGGATGAATGCCAGCACTAAAATATTGCAAGCTTTAGATGCAAAACCGTGCATAAATTTAGATTGTTATGGGTGTGGTTTATGCCACAGTAAATAAATCAGTTTCAGCCACCCCGACACGCAGCTATAGGTGCCACTGCCTGAAATATTGCTAATGCATTCAAAGCAGCCACAAGTACAACGTCAGATCTCAAGTGTATAAGCAAGCGTTTCTTTGTGTTTCGCACGCAATGTTCATATCATATATCTGTTCCATGAAAATGGGTAAAAACAGCAGCCAAATGAGTGTACTGAGACCATAAGTAACGGAAAGCAGAGCCTTGGCTTGCTTCAATAGTAGGCTGAAATGGAGGCCTGAAGCCACCTCTCAATAATGACATATCACAGGTGGTGACAGATGGCATGTGTGTTGGGCATGTCCTTTTGCACTAAACTTGAGTGCTGTAGTGTCACGCTCACAGGGCAAAGGTGGAAAAACGTGGTTTCTGTTTCTGTTGTGAAATAGAAGTACCACAGGACAGTCAAAAAGGCCCGAATGGATTGCCTACATTGACTTACATGATTGCTTATGTGTGTACGCCTTTGTGCATACAGATGTACTTGAACTATCTTAAACTATTTTAAGCAAAGGAATTGACTGGGCCCTATTCAATTGCAGAAGAGGCACTCTGCTACAAACAAGGTGGACATGGCAACAGAGTCCACATTGAAAAACTAAAGGCCATGTCCACACTAGGATACATACCAGTTCCCACTCATCATGTAAGGTGGCTATGCATAGGCTAGTATCACTATTCTTTGCAGCACCAAGGAAACAAACTTCAATCTACATGGATGTTCTAATACTGAAATTTGACATATAATATTTCGTTGAGTGAATGATACAAATTACATTCAAAGTCAATGTCACAGTACTTTAACAGACTCAAAGGGCCCACTTTGTGTACAGAGATGCATGCAGTGAATGGTGCTGTTGTATATAGACTAATATCACAACTTTGCAGGTCCTTTCGGCTGTCAATGCACACGTCTGAGAGTCGTGCCACCACCTACTTATTGAATATTGTCTTTCTTTCACTGAAATTAAAGCTCTTTTGCAGAAAAACATTCTTGTATTCAAAAGTATTTCGTGTTTGCATATAGCATAATTGGGCATAAAATTACCCTGAATATCTCCTTTCAATGTGGCCTTGAGAAACATGTATTTGTCGTCTGGTCAGACATAGAACAGCTTTTTTTTTTAATTTCATATGCTGCACTGAAAATTGCTGCATAATTGTGACAAAATTGTCGTGCGAAAGAAAATTCTTCAATGGAATGAGCTAGCTATAGACTTAATTGTAATTTATCAACTCTCCACCAGAAACAAATATCTAAGTTATATCTGTTGCAGTACCGACACGCAGATAAATAGTTACATTGTTTACGAACGTTTTACGATAGTCATGCACGTACAATACTGATTCCGTTTTTGAGCAAAATATATGAGAGATAGATCTGCTTCAGGTGCACAATTGCAGATGCTGCTTGATATTGTTCTTGATTCGCGAACCACCTAATAGTGAGGAACAGTGTTTCGCTTTCTGACAATTTGCGACTTTCATGCATTTCGAAGAAAAGGTCGGAGCAAGAGGCTCTACCGATGCGCCTTTCACAGATCTAAAGACTCGTTAGGAGCGGTGCTTTGTTTCTAACAGCACAACACAAAATTGGGAGCAACGAAATAAACTCACCCAGTCGTGCATTTCACGGGGCAGTGCCCGCAGTAGGAGCACCAGGCAACTTGATGTGGCACGCCTGGTTCCCCTGGCTGGCGGCTGTACGCGAGCAATCCAATCTGATGCACTCACACTCACATCGCACTCACACGTGCCATCATAACTGCACGCTCTTCTCTGAATGCCTTTGACGTCGGTCGAGGTGTACATCCCACGCAGCAGGGCCTGATCGGCACTGCCGAAACGTTGAAGCACGCCAAGACGATCGCGGGACCGAATTCTCAACGAAAACAGAGATCACGCAAGGAGCGGGCGCAAAAGAGACGGACACCGCTCGACGCGCATGGGAGAGAGAACTGTAAGTCAGCAGCGTGAGCAGGGAGAGAACGCGATCAAAGGTGAAAACTTTCTTCGCACGTTGAGTTTGTAGACGTCGCGGGCGTTATTTGCGTGATAATTTCGCGTATTCACGAGTAAACAGAAACAAAGGCACGTCTACAATACGAACTTGTATACTTTAAACAAAAACGTTGCGAGGCGAACGAGGCGACTGACGTAACTCGGCATGGCCGCTGCTGACCGCTGTCTTTCCAACGCACGTGCTTCGCACGAAATCAGATACGATCGGCGAAGGTCAGGCAGGCGCTGGCTTTATCTCGAGTTCACCGGCCGCATTTGGCGCCAACACAGGAAACACTACACGACGTCAACGTGGACTTCGAGCCTTGAGCACGCTCGCTCGGCGCTGTTGATATATAAGTTTCTCTCTCGCTTCTCGCCGCGGCGCCTATCTCAATGTACCGCATAAAACAACGGGCCCTGTATAAACGTTGCGTCCGCTCGAGACATTTTCGCGTCAATAAGCACCGGGCCCCATATAAGCGTTGCGTCCGCTCGCGGCCGCATATAGCGGGCCCAGCCCGTCACCGCAGAATTTGTCACGCTTATTGGCGGTTGAAGGGCCGCTTATATGGAGTACCTTGTGGTGGAATAAAAATGGGCCGTTTATGTGCCGGACGTTATACGGGACTTGAATAAGAGTGTACCCAGTGCGACTCCCAGCGAGCGTTAGGCCTAGCGTACCAGCCGAGTCCGTCTACATGCCACCGGCGCTTCTTGGTTTAAGCACACGCAATTCCAACGTGTAAAAGTTACTGTAAAGTGTAGTCTGGAGATCCGTTAACCTAAATTAATAATTTTTTCTTGTGTACGGTGTCCGCACAAGGAGCGATGACCATCGATGCGACGCGCTTTCAGCAACGAACTCAGGCTCATCGAAAGTAGCCGGTCACACTCGCCGGTACTTCTCTGACTCATACGTCAGAACACATACCTGTCAACTGGTACGCGTTAATGAACTAATACACCGGCATCAGTTTTCAACGACTTGTATTTGTTTTTGCTGAGCGGTTTTATAGTTGTAGGTATCGATAGAACTGCAAATCAGAATACAGGCACGCCCGCCCCGCAGTAATATCGTCGCTCGCGCGAGTAAACTAGTCAGTATGAATTCGTGTAGGCGTGTGTTTATCGAACGAGTCATCATAAACATTCTGTACATGTTGATCATTAGCAAGGGCGAGAAACGGCTATTAAAAATCGGCAGTAACAGCCGTCAAAATGTACCCTGCTCCTCAATCCATTCGACATTTTTCGGAGTTAAGACGGGAATTCCTAAAGAAAATTAGCGCTCTTCCCATTTTTGGCATCTCATTCGTTGCCGGCAACCCTGTGTTTGCGTGTAGTAAAGAAGCAAGCTTGATTTGGAAAGGAAGATCGTGTTCTCCTTGAATACGCGGCATCAAAATATGGAACGAAACGCTGTCTTACTGTATTGACTAGCCCTTTTACAGCACTGTCGACAAGTTTCAGCGTGGCGCAGTGGTATAATACCTGCTTGGAGAATGAGGGGTGGCGAGTTCGAATCATCGTGGCGGAGCTTTGTTTTTCATACGGATATGTTTTTCTTTTTTTATTGCATTAATGCTTTCTATATGACTTTCTTTACTAATATATTGATGTAGGGCACGTAGGCACCGCCGTTTTGCGCTTGAGTACCCAGCGCCTCCCAGTAAAACGCCGCTCTAGCGGCCCAGTATCCAGCGCGACGTTGGGCCCGTAATCAGGCATGGTACTGGACGCTGGTACCCAGTGGCGCTGGGTTTTGCAATAGGGCCTGTAGCAAGTGAAATGCTGTGGTGTTAAGCACGTGGATGAGGATTCAATTCCCTACTTGGAAGAAGGAGAGAGGAGGGGGCGTTGCGCGGTGAGAAAGAAAGAAAGAGAGGAGGATAGAAAGGAAGAAATGCTTTACGTCAAGCGCGCACGCGCCAAGCATCGCTTGGCTTCATTTATCCTAGAAGACAGAAGCTCCAGAACATTCAAGCGAAGCTTGTACTGACCGACCTGGTAAGTTCGTTATGGTGGAGTTCAAAAAACCTTGCTCACTAACAAACGCTCCTCACCTACAGCTTGCGCACAAGAAAGAAATAATAAAATAAACGACAAAAAAACATGGTTGATCCCTCCGTCATAGGAATCGGTCTAACACGAAAGCAAAACGTTACCTCACAGAAGTTGCTGAATGTTTACTGTGCAGTTATATAAGAGAGCTTGCACAATGTCTATTGGTGTTTGGCGGCTATAGCACCGCTTAACATGGATGCACCCACGCTGACGCTTGCTGGTACGTTTTTATCCCGACGACTAACCACAACCATGATTAATGATCAAACAAACCATTGTGGTAGCTGTAGTAGTTAACGGTGAGAGCGTAATCAGAGAAAGCGGTTTGACAGCCAGAAAGGCTTCGCTGGTTGGAGGGAGAACTTGGGTTCAGGTCGTCATTTCGCGGCATGGTAAAGAGTTGTCGCACACCACGGCCCGACTCGAGGGCATATCATCGCGCGTCGAGTCGCCCCTGTAGCCCGGCCGCGATGTTTCTCGGGGCAACCACGGAACCCGGTGTTACAGCCAGGCTATCTAGTCACCATAGCCAGACGAGGCAAGCGCGCGTCGCTGAGCTATTTTTGGTATGGATGGATGCTATCAGCGAGGCCGACGCTTGGGCATAGGGTCGCCACCTCGCTGTGCGTTAAGGCGTTGGCAAGCTTGCACTTCTCCTATTGGAAACGCGCCGAATGCGACGGACGCGTAGCAACGACGCATGGCAGGAGCCAATCGCGGAGGACACGGTCATGATACATTACTTCATTTTACCGCTCCCAGTGGGCGACACCACCCCGCCGACCAAGAGCACTATAAGAGGAACGTGCTTAATACAAAAGGCGTGTTTGTGAGCCACCACAGTGTGAGACCGTAGCGCAGTGGATAGCGTGCCCGGCGACCCACGACCTCTCAGTCACGGACCGAGAGGTCGTGGGTTGGACTACCGTTGTCTGAACTTTCTTTTTGCCATCTGATCGTGTGTATTTTTGACGCCATTTCCTTGACGGCAATACGTCACTGAAATCTTGGAGGACCCTGGGCATAAAACAATTTCGTGTTATTGAATGAATAAACTTTATTAAAAGTCCGGGAGAGGCGGGGGGGAAGAGGGGAAAAATAATCATTTTTTCCGGGGCTAGGGTGCGAACTCCGCTTCGCCCGGTCCGAAAGCGGGTGCCATGACCACTAGGTCAGCGCATATGCTTGTCCAATGCGAGCTGAACTAAAGCGTTCTACCGAGATGCAAAAAAAACGACTGGGAATCGGCATACTTCCTATGGGCGCTTCATTGAAGCATTTCGTGTTGGCGTACCAAACGCGATCTGTTGGAAAACGCGTATAGTTGATATCAGGAATTACACATTTCAAAAACATTCCGACTTCGAAAAAAATAAATTCCAGGCTTTATTAGATTCGGAGGAGTTCGGGCACAGAGACGCCTTATTAATCTTTCACGATGTCGTCTCCCACTATAGAGAAGAACGCAGGGACTTCCCGCCTCCACACCCAGAACTATGTAGATCTCAAGCGACCACGTTTAGGATGCTTCAGACGAGGTCCTATCTCTCGCGAAGTTTCTCAAGCCGGATTAACGGAGATAATCAACAGTGTCCGGATTATGGTTAAAGGGGGGGGGGGCGTTTAGCATTCTAACACATAGGCTCTGGCGGTCTGCTGCGTTACGGGATACGTCACATACAAGCGAACAGGACATGGAAGAGGTCATCTCATGTACCAAACTCAAGATCCAGTTAACGGCCGTGCAGAGGGCATGTGAAAGAGCGGAGAGGCATGGCCTCCCGATTCCGACATGGGAGCAGCCAGCGGCGAGCCGAGGGCCCCTGCAGGTCCTCCCCGGCTAGTCCCTGAGGACATGACTTCAATAAAGCTCTTTGTCTGTCCTTACCCGCGTTTTCTTGTGATGGTCCTTTCGTTGGGCCGTTCTAGAAGATGACGAACGGTAAAAATAACATGAAAGACGCCATGCTGATTCAGTCCGAAAACAGCGTTCCGAGGACGGCCGGCACTTTTAATAATAATAATTCTTGGGGCTAAACATCCCAAAACCATGATCTGATTATGAGAGACGCCGTTGTGCAGGGCTCCGGAAATTTCGCCAAACTGGCGTTCTACAACGTGAACATAAATCTAAGTACACGGGCCTCAAGGATCTTCGCCTGCTTCGGAAATGCGGCTGCGCGGCGGGAATTCCAACCCACGACCTTCAGGTCAGCAGTCGAGCACCATAACCACTATACCATCGTGGCGGTTACGAGGAAGCATTGCACAATGCAAAAGAAAGAAAGAAGTAAGAAAGAGAGAAAGAAAATGGGCAGTATGATAGGCACGCATTTCCCAAGCTTCGCTTGATCCCATTTTTCCTAAAAGGCAAGCGTTACGGATTTTGTTCTTATCTTAAACATTTCCGCTGGCCTTTAATTTAGAATGACCCGGCATTAAGGTTGCAATATGTCGGCTAAGGCTCACAGAAAGATCACAAGGCGAGCGGGTCCACAGCGCAATCTTCGCTGTTCCGCACCTGAACCCCACCTGCCGTTTCTGCCAAATGCTCTCAGTAAGCAATAGCTCACGGACGCAAGCGGACAATGTTTGTGGTGGAAGTCCCATTATTATAACTTCGCCTGTCCGTATTATTCTAGAATTTTACTTAAGGTATTGCTTTTCTTACGGAAAACAGCTATGCTGCTTGCCATAGTTTAGAGTATTTTCATATGAAACGCATATCTTCAGAAAAGAAATATGTAAGAAACTTGTGCCACAGGTACTGCCGAAGCTAAAGACCAGATAGTTGTCGCTCCAGTTCATTTGGCTCCATGGACAGTGCATTGCCTGAGTGCACCTTTGGGACAGCTTACTGCTTACCACTAGTAGAGCACGCAGTGCTGTAAATCGACCACTACTTTCCTAAACAAATAGGAAATTGCTTAATGACAAGCGGGGCGGCTTACCGCAGTCACGCGATGGAGTGCATTGAGTTTTAATGGCATTGTGTAAGCGTGGCAATGTGCATATATTCCTTTTCAGCATCTGGAGCACAAGACAGTCAAATACAGGCGCTGTCTTCGTCGGCTATGATTCGCTCCTTCCCTTCTGTTGAGCATGTTGAATGCTAAAAACAGACCAAATTTGTTTTATACCTGGCGACAACTTTCTGGGGAAGCTCGACAAACTCTGCCGAACCGAAGCGTACACTTT
Source organism: Rhipicephalus sanguineus (assembly GCF_013339695.2). Taxonomy (NCBI): domain Eukaryota; kingdom Metazoa; phylum Arthropoda; class Arachnida; order Ixodida; family Ixodidae; genus Rhipicephalus; species Rhipicephalus sanguineus. The sequence goes on from NC_051184.2 coordinate 115,138,531, forward strand.
TCACTAGGCTGCTGTTTGTAGTCCTCGAAGGTAATTCTTTCCAGATTACGTAACATAAAGGAAATCCTAACAGCTATTTGTTTCCTTTTTATGTGCAATAATTTTCGCATTGCTAGAAAACTTATCCCTTCAGGGATTTTTCACTTTTTGCTGTTTCTGATTACCCGGTGTTGATTTCGCGCTTTCCCGCCCCCTTAACAATGATGGCCAATGATGGCGAAGATGGGTTGAAGTAGGCATACTTCGAAGTTTGTAAGCGAATATGGGCAATTGTTCATGAGTGCATAAGTATTCACCGAACAGAAAAAAAAATACGTATACGCGTTTCCAAACGTTTGCTTGGCCGCATACGATAAAGTGGAAAGGATTTGTATTGCACGCAGTTCAGACTACTAGTTCAAATGGATCTCTGTCATTGCGATGGCCACGTTGACGCCGGCCACCTGGTAGTTTTTATGAATGCCACCTGCTAAGGCCACCAGCTAAGGCCACCAGCATAAGCAACAGTGACAGAAATGAAGCATTTGAAAAACTGATTTGCGATCATGGTGGGTATTTTCGGTTGGTCATTATCGCTGATACAAACACGTCGAAGATGGCGTAGTGTAACACTGGATGCATAAGCTTCATGGCGGAAGGGGTTACTAAAAGTGCGATGAGAGTGCTTCACCATGATGCAATTACCGGCATGCTTCGACTAGGCATCACGTCCTCAATTTCATTGAAGATAGTCTTTCTTGAAATGCTTGAACGCAGAAATTTTGGTCTGTGTGTCTGTCTGTCACATGATTCAGCTACCCGGCCAAGTATAAGCCCTTGCCGAACGCTCAGCCATCTTGAACTGGTAGCTGCGTTCATACTCGTCAACATTGTCGATTAAAAAGCAAATATTATGAATATCTGAGGCACAACATCAATACGTAAGTATTAGGCGGTGTGTTCCTTTACTAGAAAATACATAGATACGTAATGCTAAAGATCCTAGTGTTTCTTACGCTGTGCTGAAAATGCGACGCTATGCACGAAAAACGCCTCTGCCGATGATGTGGTGCAGCCACCTGGCGGTGGCTCTCGGTTCTGGAAAAGCTCATGTTTCCCGACGCCACTGCCAGATGGCAGTGGCTATGCTCTCCCCACATGGTACGAGAACAGCATCAATGGTGGCCGCAGATGAGACCAGGACTAACGTAGTACGGCCGGCAGAAGACTATCGTCTTTCGACGACATTTGCAGGGAAGCACGCAGATACCCGGCCTTTTTTTCCAAAATATAGGAGGCGCTAGCCTGTGACGGACGCGTTGATGTTGATTGGACGGTTTACAGCGTGTCTTTCTCTGTGCAAAGAAAAATAAAGTAGAAAAAAGGGAGGGGGGGGCGGGGCAGCTGCGCACTCGCGGTGCGAAGAATGAGGAAACAGCGGAGCTGGTGGCGTTCCCCTCCCTCTTTCCCTCGTCTTCGCCCTTACTTCCTTTCCCTCCTCTTCACTATAAGAGTTGCTGTCCTAACGGCGTCGGAAGTGGCGCTAATGATTAGCTAGACCGCTATACAACGGCACATGCGGGCGCTCACAATGCAACGAAACTTAGCAAATGGTTTGTTGTCTTCACGTAGAATTTCCAGTTCAGGAATTCCTGCTTTGTCGTCGTTTTCTTTTGCATGTAAAACCGCTGGATTTAATAAAACAGCGCCTTGCGTCCCTTCCTATCACAGAATATTCTATACCCGCCACAGTGGTCTAGCGGTTATGGTGCTCCGCTGCTGACCCGAAGTTCGCCCGATTGAATCCCGGCCGCGGCGGCAACATTTTCGGTTCAGGCGAAAATGCTTGAGACCCACGCGCATAGATTTAGATGCACGTTAAGAGCCCCAGGATGTCGTAATTTACCGAGCCTTCCACCACGGCGGTTTTAAAAATAATATCGCTGTTTTGAGACGTAAAACCCCAACAATTGTTGTATTAAGGGCAAAACCTTAGATGCCACATCGAACGCAGCGACTGGCGTCCCACATCGATGTTCCCCGTTAGTGGGGTCAACACAAGTGATTGAAAACATCATCGTCACGTGAGGACGTCATTGTAACGTCAGAGTGACGTCAGTCCTTTGTCAAAGCTGTGCCGCATCCGGAGGAGTGCAAAGCAAGGTGACGTGTAGAAAGCTTACAATGCCTCCTATCCTAGAGGCATCGCAAAAACCACGTTAGTTGCAGAAAGCTTTCCGAGAGGGTTGCGGGAGGATCAATACATCTAAAGTAGGGGCGTGCGAGTCGTGAATTTTACAATCAGATGGTATACGAATCAAATAGAGATGACACCGAATCAAATACTATTCCAGTAATCTTAGAATAGTAAGGCAACCATTTTCAAAGCATCCCTAGAATGGTACTGTAACCATTTGCGAAACAGCCCAACATTTTATTTGCAACTTTTATGTTTTAGTTGTTGGTTGCTGCGAACTAACCAAGCCAGCTGTGCGCGCGCAGCTTCTTGCACCATCATTGCTTACCCCTGATTCCTATACGAGATATTGTCTGTTTCCCTTGCACCAAACCCATTCAACCCCACACTACACATATTGCAATTGTGCTATCAATAAACGTGTTTCGACGACCAGCCAGCATGTCACGTATGCTGCTGCCCGTCGCAGCAAGTTACTACAGTGGCGACGAGTGTCGCAGATACCGACCATGCGGTGAAAGTAGACCAACGTAGCGGTGAAACCGGACTGCCGCTACGTGAAGGACCAATGGGAACCATGGCCAGTTTTCAGCTACCGCTGTTCGACGACACCAGAGATAAGTGAAAACCGGGTATCCTCTAAGGGCAGAATCATATTTTGAAGCCAACGACATTACCGACTCAAGGAAGCAACGTGCTCTGCTAGTGGCTGCTCTTAGCACGCAAACAGTACAAGTGCTAGCGGGTCGAATTGCGCCCGAAACTCCCAGGCGCTCACGTATGCCGAAGCAGTTGCAGCCCTAAATAGCCACTACGACCCCAAGCGTCCCGAAACAGCATAGAGGTACAAGTTTTTCACGCGTTGCCAACAGGAAGGGAACTTGATTGAAGTGTTCCTCGTCGACATACGGCGCATACCGGACAATTGGAACTTTGGCAGTGCATTACACCGAATGTAAAGGATCGGATTATTTGCGGCTTGCGCTCAAATAGCCTGCGCAAGCAGCTGCTGTCGAAGGAAGCGCTGGCGCCAAAAGAGGCCGAAGTTATAGTCGTTTTCGCGGAAGCGGCAGAAAACGACGCTAGTGGGATGCGCGTAGAATCGCCAAGAGTTGTCAAAGTGCAAGCCCGTCCTTGGTCACTTCGGATAACCACAACAGCAGCGCAACGCTAACGTACAGAAGCTCGAGGCGTGATAACGCCTGCTGGTGGGCTAAAACGTACGCTGTTTTCGTTGTGGGCGCCGCGGGCACTTGAAACGATTGAGCTATGAGGGGCCGACAGCAGACATGAAACGCGGGAAGATACTTTTACAATGGTTTTACAATTGCTGTCAATGCATTTACACAGAGTGTAAAAGCGTTGACAGCCATGCAAACCGCGTCTAGCAATGACGATAGCGACGAAGCCAGCGCGGCACACGTTTGGACCGTGATCTTTGAAGAGAAAAACGGACTCGAACTGTCGATACGACGCACGTTTTGTTTGAAATACGCATGGAAATTGACACAGGGTCTCCAGTGTGCGCCATATCGCGCCTAATCTACGAGCAACACAGTGCGCAGTGGCCACGCCAACTTCAGTCGAGGAGCCTATCGTGCTACACGGGAAGGCTGTCCGTGCTGGGTGTACTAGAACTGTCTGTGCGATACAAAAATGTGTGCGTCATGTGCACACTAATGGTTGCTGACTGTGCAGAACCGAGTCTGTGTGGGCGTGTCCTGATAACAGCGCTCAGCAAGAGGGGCGTGCGGATTGTACAGCTGACAGCGCCGGATACTACGTTCAGCCGCATACTAGGTGAACGGCCTGCTTGCTGACTACGCAGACGTCTCATCAAAGGTCCTGCTGCAAGCCTGAAGTTCAAGGCGACGGCGACGCGAAAATTCTGTTAGGCCAGATTCATTCCTTACGCGCTCCGTTATACTGTCTTGAGCGAAATGGATTGGTTGTTGTCTATGGGGGTGTTGTCATCGGTAGAACACGCGAAATGGGCTACGCGTATCGTAGCAGCCTGCAAAAGATAGTAATGTTCGAATTTGCGGAGACTTTAAGGCCACCCTGAAGCCAGCTTGTGATATGGAGCATTACCCGCTGCTTGAAGTTGAGGACATGTTTGCTACTCAAAATGGGGGTGAGAAATTCTGCATATTTGATTTGAGGACGCGTACAATGAAGTGCCACTGAAGGAGGCGTCCCGAAAGGTGTGTGTCATTAACACTCATCGCGGTCTGTATTGTTATAACAGATTGGCGATTGGCATAGCTTCAGCGCCGGCTATTTTTCAAAAGAAAATGGATGCGATACTTAGCAGGTTAACCGGCGTCCATGCATACGTTGACGACGTGTTGGTAGCGTAGCGTAGCAAAGACAGCGGAAGGCTACTCAACGAAGTGCTAGAGAGGTTTCGAGACCACGGAGAGAAACTTAGGTCCGACAAATGCAAGTTCAGACATCCTTCAGTCCTTAGGAATCATAGATCGGGAAGGATTGCATCCCATTGAGAAGAACGCAGAGGCTATCATGCAAGCGCCTCGACCACTGATTGTCAGAGTTGCGTTCACTTTTGGACATGCTCTCGTATTATGCGCGATTCTTGCCGAATATGTCCTCGCTTTTATCTCCGTTGTACCGGATAATGGAAAAGAACGCGCATGGAGTGGCTGCCACCGCATCAGGCTGCATTCGAAAAAGCCAAGGAGAGCCTGAAAAAGCGCCAGGCCTGCGCTGAAAGCGCAGCACAGTCACAGTGAAAGCTCGAAGAGCGGCATTTCAAGAGCCCGTTATAAACTCTCTTGTCGCTACTAAGACAACTACACTAGCAACGTGCCCACTACGCCACAAATTATAATTTTTGTGAAGTTAGGAAGAACCCATGACGACATTATGCGTCATTCTGCGGAGAAGCGAGGTACCATTTGTAAGTAATTATGTGCGCTTTGTTGATGCGACGGTTGATGACGATGAGGAATTATGGCTGAGCCCTTTCTTATGAGTTGGAAGCTTTAAACGACCCACTAGTTACGTAATTCGATTTGTGTGACGCCCGGTCGTTAATTCACTCTCCCACGACGCTTTATAACATACGCTAACGTGACAAAAATATAGAGAGAGGGAACCAACTTTATTGAGACCCCGAGGAAATGGATCATAGGAGCCTTATGGGCTTCCTTGGCAACCAATAGTAGTGCACTTGCGAGGAACCCAGTACACTATACATCATTATAGTTTTTGTGAAGCAGGGAAGCGGCCACTATGCAATTTTTCGTCATTCTGCGGAGAACCTTGGTACCTGGTAAACGCCTGTAAGGCATTATGTGCAGTTTGTTGATGATGTGGCTGATCACGATGAAGAATTATGGAAGGGGCCTTTTGTAATGGTTTGGAAGCATTCAACAACCCACTCGTTGTGCAATTCGCATTGTGTGACGCCTGGTTACAGAATTCTCGTTGTGTGACGCTTGGTTGTTATTTTACTCTTCTACCACGCTACATTACATATGTTAATGTGGTTCCTTGTCGACATGAAGCGTGTATAGGGTCTTTTTTCCAAGCACTTTCAAGCACCGCATGGCTCCGACGTAGAACACTGGGCTCCCACGCAGAGGGCGCAGGTTCGAACCTCATTCTATCCTGGAATTTTTCTTATTTCGTTTTTTTTTCGAGCGATAGTTGTTACGGACACCGGCGGCAGCAGCGGCGGCGGACAACTACGGCGCCAAAAACGGCCCTTGTTGTGATCTCATAACAGCTTTCGCTGTAAAACGCGCAACTGTTGATCCATTTTAACCCCAACAAAGAGATGACGCTAGAATGCGACTGCGTCTTCATATGGTGTGGGAGCAGTTCTGTTTCATTCTGAAGGACGATGACGGCAGGTCGGATTCAACGGTGGGCATTTTCTGGGCAGCTTCCAGTACAAGGTACGTGCCTGGAAAGCAACTGCTCACAGCAGACGCCCTCTGCAGGCTTCCAGCAAAGGCGACAGGTCCCCGCACTGGATTACGACCCACCCACCCGAGTACGTCTTGTCTTTGGAGGCCCTGGATGGAGGTGTTGTCCCCACCCAATTAAATGAGCTAACTGCCAGGTTCCCAGTACTATACGTACGTGTCACACGCTATATATTGCATGGGTGGCCGCTAACTGCTAAAGGAATGGAGCAATCGCTGCATCCGTTTTTTACCGCAAGTTAGAAGTCTAGTGGGCCTACAGTCTAGTAAACTGGAGAAGCCGGGTTGTCATAACGTCTTCGGCACAGTGGAGGATGTTACAGCTACTATACAAAACGCGTCAGGGCTCATCGTCCATTCAATTGGTCGCACGGTCATTTTTGTGGTGTTGTGGTGTTGAAGAGGACATAGAGGACGTGTCGGCATGGCGTAAACACTGCGTGCAAAACCTAGCCATGCCGGCTGCAGCCCCGCCAGTAAGTTGGCCGTAAACATATGACAGGTGGTCCCGGACCCACACTGATTTCGCAGGGGCGATAACAGGTCAGATGATGCTTGTGGTGGTTGATACCGATACTAAGTAGATTGAAGCAGTTCCTATAAGGCACGCGAACACAGCTTATACTGTTCGTTCTTTGAGAAGCATGTTTTACCGGTTCGGAGTACCACACACCATTGTGTCTGATAATGGTGCACAATTCACGTGCCAGAAGTTCGTCACGTTCTTAAAAGGAAAAATATGGTGCACTTGCGGACAGCGCAATTCCATCCGCAGTCTAGTGGAGCCGCGGAAAAAGCGGTTAGAACTGTGAAGGAGCGATTGCGCAAGATGACAGAAGGTGCGCTGGAAGATAACATATTACGACTGTTGATTAATTACAGGAGCACCCCCCAAAGGGAAGGCAAGTCTCCCTCGGAATTGCTCTTGGGGTACCAGCTACGTTCGCGCTTGGACACGTGGTTACCGGCCAGGTCCACAAGTTCTGCAGCAGGCACGGCCGACTGGGCTGTCTCGCCAGGCAGCAGTGTATATGTGCGGAATTATGACACCGGGTCATTGGGCACCAGGGCCCGTACAGTCGATGTCCGGAGCCAGGATGGTAAAGGTGGAGACTCCAGCCTTGTTATTGTTTGCGGTGATATTAACATAGACTTGTCTGGAGATACATGTGACGATTACGTGTTTTTGCTACAATCAGTTAATCTGAGAAATGTTATTTCATCCCCTACTCGCATAACAGACCACTCGGAGTCGATTATTGATCACGTGTTGTGTAACGCTGACTTGGATGTATCGGCAGGCGTATACGCTGTTGCTATTGCGGATCACAATCCCACCTTTCTATTTTTACCCCAGAAACACATTTGTGCTCCTGACATACCTGCCATTAAACGAACAACACGTGTCCACTATATTTCCGTGCAAAGACTACTACAAGCTACGAATTTCGATGCCCTCTATGATGAAGACGTGGACGTGGAGTGTGATAACATTGTACAATGCATTGTGGATGCCATTGAACGATCAACGCGTAACTGTTCGCGCCTAAATTATGCCATATGTCCATGGATGAATAGAAATATACTTGAGGTTTTGAAGCTGAAAAATTTTTACTACGACAAATGGAAAAATAACAGGAGCAATGAATACTACCATCAAAATTTTAAGTTTTACAGAAATAAGTCAGTAGCAATGATAAGAAAATCCAAGAAGTGCTACTATACCAACCTAGTGAAAAAAATTGATGGTAACACGATGAAGATATGGCAGGTTGTTAAAGACGTCACTGGCATGGGTAGCAAACAACGCATTATATCTGATAATCCAACTCGCGAAGTGGCCGACAACTTTAACGATTATTTTACTAATATTGGCCTCAGCCTTGCGACGAAGTTCCCTGCTCATATGCCGAATTTAAATGCACCCTGTACTGTTACCAATAATTTCCATCTATATGATCTGACTGAGGAGGACATCCGACAAGTTATTAAGAAGTTACCAGGGAACAAGGCAGCTGCCATGACGCCATATCATCGAGGATTTTAAAGGAGAATATCGATGTTTTGTGTGGTCCCTTATGCCATATATTTAATCATGCATTTTCCTCTAAAACTTATCCTAGTATACTTAAGACCGCCAAAGTAATACCAGTGTACAAATCTGGTGATCGGAATCTTCCGGACAGCTACGGACCAATATCTGTCCTGAGTAGTATTAACACTACGCTTTAAAAACTAATTTCGTCGCAATTAAGGCGCTTGCTGGGTGAACAGAATGTACTTTGTCCCCAGCAACACGGCTTTGTTGCTAACAGGTCCACTTCAACTGCTGTTTCGATGCTTACGCAATATATTAATTCCGCGCTACATGAAAACAACATAGTAATAGCAGTATTTTTAGACATACGAAAGGCATTTGATGCTATTAGTCATTCCATTTTACTGAAAAAAATGCATTCCTATGGGATAAAAGGTAACTCGCTTGATTTCTTTTCTAGTTATTTATCGGCACGCAAACAAAAGGTAGTCATTGGTGACTTCAAGTCATCTTACGGTTATATTAAATGCGGGGTGCCACAGGGTTCAGTTTTGGGCCCTATATTCTCCCTTTATATCAATGATGTCCCGCAATCCCTACAGAGGTCAAGGGCACTGATGTACGCGGACGACACTGTGTTAGTTTTCACAGGACACTCCTTAGCAGATCTACAAAATGACGCGATGACCGATTTATCGAACATTTCGGAATGGTCTGCCAGGAATCAGCTGACTGTTAACTGTACTAAAACAAAGTACATGGTGTTTCACTCTCGTAGGAAACATATTGACACTGAATCTCTTAACCAAACAATAAACAACGCTCCTATTCAACAAGTTCCTTGTTTTAAATATTTAGGCGTCACTTTTGATGAGCATTTACACTGGCATGAGCAAGTAAAGAGTGTGTGCGCAAAGGTAGCCTATGGCTGCTATTCTCTAATAAAAGCTCACCAATATTTTCCACAAGCTATACTTCGCACACTCTGCTTTTCATTGTGTCACTGTCAGAAGGTTACTGTCTGGAATCGTGGGGTGTGACGTACAGCACTTATCTAAAAACTCTTGAACGACTTCAAAAGCGTACACTGAAAATCATAAGCCAAAGTGAATCAGTAGGTAATATTTTCCAATCACAACGCATTCTCTCGGCTCCGATGTTGCGCGACTACAAAATTGCCGTTTCAGTAAATAACATAATTAGTAGAAATTCACCTTTGCCTGCTGATCTTTTTTCAATTCTTAAACGCAATACGCGACATGCTTCGAATGGTAATTTCAATCTGCCCAAATGTTTTAATGTTTACGGAGAAAGACTAATACAATTTAATGGAACAAAAATATGGAACACGGTCCCCCTAGAGATTAAAACGGCACGTAATTTCAGCATGGCATGTAAACCATTTTTTCTGTGGAGTCAAGACATGTAAGCATGTGTGTGTTTGATTCGATTTTCATTGTATTGTTTTTTTTAATAAGTGCCTATGTATAGCAAGCTAGTTGGAAGCTAATAAGTATGCATGTCTGCAGGAAAAAATGTATTACTGTGTTGTCTGTATTTATATGCTTGCATTTGTTTGTTATTTCAAAGCTGACCTGTACATTTTTTATGTTGCACATTGTATTGGACAGGCCACTAGTCACTTTAGGCTATCTGTCCAAATCCTGTAATTTCATGTAAATAATCCCTGTATTTTCATGAATATATATATTCATGAAAATAAAGTTTCATTCATTCATTCAATATTCAGCATACCACAATGTCACTTACGCTGTCGCGTGGAACTTCTACTAGGTGGAAGAACGCAACAAGTCCAGGAGCACTTTTTTCTTTTTTCGTGTCTGAATTGCAGTTTTGGTGTTTTTGTGGCCTAACTTAGACCAAAGCGATGTTGTGGGGTGAACAAATCTTGTCTTTCTTGCACTACAGTCCATCTGTTTATGGTGATGTTTAAGCATGAATAGATAAACTGTACCGTGATTTACGAAAAGCAGTGTGATTCACGTGCTCCATGCTAGGCTTATCGTGCGAGGCAATAGTGTGGAGGCTGCTCGGTCCGTACAGATTTCCTCCTTTTACAGCGGAGGTGTAGAGCTTTTCGTTATGTCGTGTGGCAACACCGGAAAACTATCAGCATCATGAGCCGGCACGCCCTGTCTTTGTCCTCTTCGTCTCCTGCGTCGCTCCCAGAACACGTGCGCCGATTTGTTTCGCGTGAGATGCGATAACTTCGATGGGCGAGAAAACGAGTACAGAGACTTAAAACGAAAAAGAGAGAACTGGAGAGAAAGGAAGGGATTAAAAGATAGAAGACACGAAAACGAGTGCAGATAGAGATAGAGAGATAGAAATAAAGAATCATAGAAAGGCGCACAAAGAAATAGAGAGATAAGGACATAAAACGAAATGGACACAAAAAGACAAAGAAGAAAGCAAGCGTAGCCGTATCAAGTGATGGGAAAGGGAAGTGAGGTTGAGGAGAAGGCGAGAGGGTAAAGGATAGCAAAGCCTTATATTGTATGGTATAGCAAGGGGTCGGAAAGGGAAGCGAGGTTGAGGAGGAGGGAAACGAGGAGGACAACGCGGCCAGCTCCTCTGCTTCCTCAGTCTCCGCACCAATAGTGCGTAGCAGCCCCCACTTTTTTTCTCTAAACACAAAAGAGGCGTCTGAATGCTGAGAAAGCACTTGAGCTATACTGGAGCTTGCCAGAGAACTCTAACAATAGTGATGACGCGATGAGTGGCGTTTCGAATGAGCATCGGTTCTCCGGAAACACTGAGCACCTGAACTGGACTGACACATGATGGTAGTGCTGCTGTTGCACATATATGAAAAAAAGAAGTGCGCACGAAGTAGATGTGCATTGTGTGTAATGTTACGCTATGTACAAATTGCTTCGCACCATTTGACCAGGAAATGTGAACTTTCTCAACTGGACAGTGGTACATATGAGTCGCACTTGCTGAAAGTGGGCTAGGTGGACAATGAGACGTATGGGTCCCACTTTTTGTCTTCGCCATGAAACACTTCTCAACTTTCGGATTGGATTTCATGGAAACAAGACGTGATAAATAACTCACCAAAAACGTTTTTAACGCGATAACATTTGTTCCCTCATTGTGTCCACCAAAGGGTTAAATATATATTTCGTCAAAGTTAAGTGAAACATCCTGTATGAAACCTAACCATTGCACTGGCATGGTAAGTTTGTTTTATCGCTGTCTGTATTGCAATATTGTTTGAAGTACAGAGCCCGAGACCCACACGCTTGTTTGCCTGCAGGATTCCAGCTGGCTCGGGGAGCGTCCAACACGGCCCTGGCGATGGCGCAACATCATTTTACGGTATGTGTGCCGAAGCTTCGATCAAGTTTAGAGCATTCTTGGCAGCGGAACAAGCCGGATGATGAAGATATCATGCCTTACGAAATCCAGAAGCATTAATACGGAAACTGTGTTGCACAGTAAAAGATGGCAACACGATCCTTTTAGAGTTTATAATGGCCAAACCTGATGCTTAACAGAGCTTTTGCGGACACAGGTAAATAAACCCAGCATAGCTCAATGCCAGTGAACGATATTTCTATGTCTAGGCCATGTTGTATTTCGGAGTTACGAAAGGAGAAAAAAGTTTAGGGCAAGATTTATCCCTACTCAAAGGTTCCCTAGGCCACTGCAATAATATCACTTGTTTCCTTACGGAATTGATATATTTTCCGTATATCTGCCACATATTTCCATAAATATCTTACGGACACATATGCAATTGTTGGAATAGGATACAGGCCCTTTCAATAGGCAGAAGCTTGAAGAGATGAAGAGCTCGATGAGATTCTTGAACAGAGAATCTCGCGGGAGGGAACGTTTCGACCAGTGGCCTTTTCTTCCCCAAGACAGCAACTAGCTTCCTTAGTAGCCTGGACATAGTCCTTGCCCTCTAAACAGTTGCACGAAATTCCCAACCGCGTATATGAAATTATTTCAGTAGAAAAGGACGCTATGTAGTCGTCGAAATTACACCCAATATTCCTATGTAGTCGACGCTATGTAGTCGTCGAAATTACACCCAATATTCCTGACCTCGTTGCGCAGGTGTTTTTTACAATTGCGAGGCTGTCGATACTACTCGAGGAAATGTTACTACGAGCAGATGACACTACTCCGACAGGATGTACACCTCTTGAGCCCTTGAGGAAGCAGCTGGGCCTCCAACCAAATTGACGTTTAATGTGTTTGCCATCTCAGCACTTCCATAAAGCTTTCAGAGGAAAACCGCGCAGACACTTCTAAAGATAACTCATCCGTAAGGCGGCGGATACATTTCCTCGGACTGAGTGAAGGGCTGAATCACCACTTTTTATTTCAGGGTCTGAGCAACCGGCTATAACCGGAAGCTGCCGTTTCACAATTCCGTCGTCCTGCAGCGGCGGCTTTTATTCGATTGCCAGTACAAGCAGCGCGGTCTTGGAGGACACCATGAGGCCACACGACACGGGATGAGGACAAATGTTGCAGCATTCTTATCAATGAAAGCAAGTCACACAGGCGGCACTGACGGGACTTTACGATTTTCGCATGCCTTTCAGAAGAATGGAGTGTATATATATATATATATATATATATATATATATATATATATATATATATATATATATATATATATATATATATATACATATACATATATATATAGGAAAGAAGTGGAAATTCTTAAGGGCTCGTTTTCCTTTGTTATACACAATATTAATGAGCACTAACAGACAATAATGCCAAGGAATGTATAGGGGACGTTATTAGTAGTAAATGTAATGCAAATATGAAGAAAGAAAAGTGGACGAAAAGGTAGCTTGCCGCGAGCACGGACAAAACCTGTGACCTTCGAATAACGCGTCCGATGCTGTGCCATCTGAGCTACCGCGGCGGCGATCCCCCCGTCCCCTTTATGGAGTATATATTATTTATTTTTATTTCAAAGTACCTTACAGGCCCCATGGGGGGCATTGAGTAAGGGGGGCAATCCATATATACACTTCAAACTGGAAAAATACAAAAGAAACAGTAGGCTAAGGGGGGCAATAGATATATACACGTCAAACTGGCATAAAATACAAACGAAACAATTGACTAAGGGGGGCAATACATATATATACGTCAAACTAGAAAAAAATACAAAAGAAACAATTGACTAAGGGGGGCAATACATATATACACCTTCAAACTGGAAAAAAATACAAAAGAAACAATTCCAAAATAATAAGTCAAACAAAAAGCATCAACATGAACAAAAGTTCATGTACAATAGATTCACGCATGGTAACCGTGAACGAAACTGCATTTCCCGCGCATGCAGCGGCCACAAGGCAGAATCCTCGTGCACATGGATGTGTCAATCACAAAAACGGAGCAATACGGATCAATGAATTATGATACGGCATCTACTTGCTGAGGTTTGTGAAGTGGCTTGATAAGATGTGACGGAATGTATCAAAGTTTGTCTGGGATGCAATGTCGTCAGGCAAGCTGTTCCACAGACGGATAGCACGTGGAAGCGCGGACTGATTGAACGCGTTTGTTGAGCCGTATACACGGGAATAGCTAAGATGATTGTGTAGTCTACGTGAAATAAGATATGGTTTTTGCAGACCAGTAACGGTGATTCGGGAGGAATGTGTAATTTTGTGAAAGAATGACAGCAAGGCAATGTCGCGACGAATGTTCAAGAGCGGGAGTGAAAGTTCCTGTTTTATTTGTGATATACTGGAATGCGGACTGTAGTTATTGGCAATGAAGCGGCTTGCTCTATTCTGGATTCTTTCCAATGAATCAATTAAGTATTTTTGATGGGGAGACTAAATCGAAGAGACATATTCTAGTTGAGGGCGAACAAGTGTTAAGTAAGATAATTTGCGAATGCTTGGTGGTGCAGCTTTCAAGTTACGTCTCAAGAAACCCAGTGATTTCGAGGCGCTGGCAGAGATTGCCCTAATGTGATCGGACCAGGATAGATTAGGTGTCAGTATTACGCCCAAGTACCGATATTGTGTTGCAGTCGATAGAATGGAATGATTAATGCTGTAAGAGAATTGGGATATGCTAGGTTTACGTGTGAACGACATTACTTTGCATTTTGAGACATTTAATATCATGAGCCATGTACTACACCAACCATTAGTTACGTCGAGGTCGTTTTGGAGTGACAGGTGATCTTCACTGTTCTTGATTGGACGGTAAATAATGCAGTCGTCAGCGAACACCCTGATGCAAGAAGAGACGTGCTGCGGAAGATCATTGATGAATATGAGGAAAAGCAATGGCGCGAGTACGCTGCCCTGTGGTACAGCTGATGAAACGTCAGATGGGGATGAAGAGAAATTGTTAACTGTTGTGTACTGCTGACGATTCGAAAGGAAGTTGCGAAGCCATGATAATGTAAGAGAGTCTAATTTCAGGGCGGAAAGTTTCGATATCAGGCGACAGTGTGCAACCCTGTCAAACGCCTTCGAATAGTCGAGGAACACGCAATCAGTTTGATAATTATTGTCCATATTTGCATGAAGCTCTGTGGTAAGTTCAAACAACTGAGTCTCACACGAAAAGCCCTTTCGGAAAGCATGCTGATTTTTGAAAAAGAAATGATTGGATTCCAGACGCCTGTAAATATGTGAAGCGATGATGTGCTCTAGAATTTTGCAACAAATACACGTATAGCACACTGAAACGCGGTTCCGAAAACACAGCGCGGTTTATTATTGTATCTCCGCCATTCTTCCAACTACTTCCTCTTTCTCCACAGCAGACTACCCACTACTAGTTTATGTCCAAAGTGCGTCGTGCCAGAAGAAGAAGAAAAGTATGCCACAGATAGGCCCCCCCTGCAGACAAGTGGCCGTGGGCACTTGAAGAAAAAAAAATGGTCAGACTGAGCTTGTCAGAATGGGTGCCGGCTTGATCCTTTCAATGCTGACTGTGTCTTCATGCCCATTACGCAGGATTGTAAAATGATGTTCAGAACGCTTGATGACTGGGAAAGGACCGTCATAGCGAGGCTGAAGAGCACGGCGAGACGCATCGACACGAACAAAAACGTGTGAAGATGTCTGTAGGTTTGCCGGCAGAAAAACGTCGTTCTTAGTATGAGCTGAAGTTGGTGATGGGCGCAAGTTTTGCATGAAGACCCGCAGACGCTGGACGAAAGAAGATGGATCCGAAACACTCTGCGTAGTAACGGGGCTGACGAGGTCACCAGGCAAACGGAGTGTGCAGCCATAAACCATCTCGGCTACAGAGCAGGCAAGTTCTGGCCGAAGTGTTGAACGCAGGCCGAGAAGCACGATGGGGAGGTGTGATACCCAATCTTCGACGTGAGGCTGCGAGGCGAGTGCTGCTTTTAGATGACGGTGGAGTCTCTCCACTAAGCCATTTGATGCTGGATGATACGCAGTTGTGCGAATACGCGCACAACCCAGTAGAGATGTGACAGAGGTGAAAAGCGCTGACTCAAACTGTCTGCCTCGATCGGTAGTCACCGTTGATGGTACACCGAAACGGCTAATCCAGGTAGCAAGAAAGGTACGAGCAACTGTTTCTGCCGTGATGTCAGGCATTGGAGCTGCTTCAGGCCACCTAGTGTACCTGTCAATACACGTAAGCAAATACGTATTTCCCCGACATGGAGGTAAAGGGCCGACAATGTCCAAATGAATGGTGTCGAAACGTGCATCAGGGAGAGGGAATTTTCCCCATGGAGGCTTGGTGTGCCGTTGTACCTTGATACGCTGACACGCTGTGCAAGTGCGAACCCAGTCACGAATGTTAGCGCGTATGCGCGGCCAGACATAGCGTTCAGTGACCAGGTGTTGCGTAGCTCTTACGCCTGGATGGCAGATGGAGTGGAGGGTGTCAAAAACAGCACGACGCAGCTGTGAAGGAACATAGATACGAGTGCAGTTGTGTGAAACATCGCACCAGAGCGTAACGTCGTCGTCGGGAAAGTTGACTTGTTCCAGTCGGAGGGAAGTAGAGTATCGGAGTCGTGGAAGCTCATCGTCTAATGCATGTGCCTCCGCGAGCGAAGACAATGAAAGGTCGGTGGTGCCTGTCGTGGCATTGATGGTAATACGACTGAGAGCGTCCGCTGCACTGTTAAAACTGCCTTTTACATAACGTATGTCTGTGGTGAATTCGGCAATGAAAGCAAGGTGCCGAAGTTCTCTAGGAGTGTGCGTGGCACTGCAGGAACGTAAAGCCGAAACAAGTGGCTTGTGGTCGGTAAGAATGGCAAATTGTCGCCCTTCAAGGAAGTACCTGAAATGCTTCACCGCAAGGTAGGCTGCGAGGAGCTCCCGTCCGAAAGTACTGTATCGGCGCTCAGTGTCGCGTAACTTGCGGGAGAAGAAGGAAATTGGAGCCCATGCACCATTGATCCATTGATGAAGAGCGGCTCCAACTGCTTCTGAAGAAGCGTCCACCATGAGGCTAGTGGGAGCAGTTGGTGAAGGGTGATGCAGGAGGGTGGCCTGGGCGAGCTTGGTCTTAACGGCGGAAAAAGCTTGATCCGCGACCGTGTCCCAGGAAAGTGCGGCTGACTCGGCTTGCGAAGTCGAGAGTAGTGCTTCCAGAGGCTGGCAGCAGTGTAGAGCATGTAGGGATGAAGCGGCGATAAAAATTGACGAGTCCGAGAAAACGTCGCAGACTACGTATGGACGTGGGAGGCGGGTACTCGAGGATAGCTTGAACCTTGTCAGGTAGAGGAGTGATGCCATCTTTAGTGATCTGATGTCCGAGGAATGCTATCTCCGAGACTCCAAACTGACACTTTTCTACATTGATGACAAGGTCGTAATCACGCAGTCGAGTGAAAAGCTCACGTAGATGTGCCTTGTGCGTTTCAGCGTCCTTGCTGGCAACGAGAAGATCGTCGATATAGGCGAAACAAAACGGCAAGCCTCTTGTGACTTCGTCTATAAAACGCTGAAATGTCTGAGCTGCGTTTCTCAAACCGAAGGGCATTCGTAAATACTCATAGAGCCCAAATGGGGTAATTATTGCAGTTTTGGGAATGTCAGAAGGCTCAACGGGGATCTGGTGATAAGCTTTCACGAGATCAATCTTCGAGTATACTGTTGTGCCGGTTAAAAAGGCAGTACAGTCCTGAATATTGGGTAACGGGTATCGATCTGGAACGGTGACTGCATTGAGAGCCCGATAATCACCACAGGGCCGCCAGTCATTGTTCTTCTTGGGAACCATGTGTAGCGCCGACGACCACGAGCTTGATGACGGACGAATGATCTGCAGCTGTAACATATGCTCAAACTCGTTGCGAGCAATGCGAAGTTTATCAGGGCCAAGTCGGCGAGGGCGGCAGTGAACCGGTGGGCCTGTGGTTACGATGCAGTGGGTCACAGTGTGCTTGGGGGTCTTATCCATTGGAGACTGCGTTGTAATCTCCGGAAACTCGTTGAGCAGAGCTGTATATGGTGACGTAGGCGGTTTCACGAAAGTGGGGTTTAGGGCCGTAGCGCGTGACAGAAAACCATTGACCGATAAGCCGGTATAGCTATCCACCAGGCGACAGCGGTTCATATCCACGAGCAGATGAAAATGCCTTAAGAAATCGGCGCCTAAGATTGCGTAGCGTACGTCTGCTATCCAAAATAACCACTGCAGTTTCCTCTTGAGACCGAGATCAAGGGTCAGAGACTTCTGTCCGTAAGTTGCGATGACCGAAGAATTGATCGCTTGTAAAGGAGTTGACTTCTCGCGGAGACGCCGGTCAGTTTTGGACGCTGGAATTATGCTGACTTCTGCTCCAGTGTCCACCAGCAAGCGAAGACCTGTGGTTCTGTCGGTGATGTGGAAGAGGCGGCTTGATGCTTGGCCTTGATCGCCCGCCGCTGTTATTGACGATCGGCCGGAGCGTTTCCCATGCGCCATGAGCAGGGTGGCACACATCTGCGAGCCGCGGCACGAAAACGCCGGTGATAGTAGCATGTGTTCCGCGGTGAAAAGCGGTGCTCGGGCTGGTGGCGGGGCCGTTCCGGAGCAGGCGACGTGAGAGATGGTCGGTGTGGACGAGGCTGGTCATTTAAGTTGCGAATGCTCAGCAATTGCAGACGCAAGTTGGCGACTTCAGCTGCGAGATCTTTTACCGTTTCTCGAAGGGAATCTGCTTCGGAAATCGGAGAGGTGTGGGCAGCGTTTATGACTGCCGGAGCAACGTCCATCATGTCATCGGCCATTTCTGCCAGCTCCGACAGCGTCTTATCCTGAGCTGGGACAAGAGCCATTCGCACGGTAGGTGGAAGACGCTGTAGAAACAACTCACGTAGTATGGATGTTTCCAAGCCGTCCGGCTGGTCCCCAAGCAGATGCTGTAGGTGACGTAGAAACTGTGTAGGACGGCGGTCCCCGAGCTCTTCGTTGCACAGAAGTTGCTGAATGCGCCGATGCTTAGGCGGAACGAGTCGGTGAAGAAGAGCCTGTTTGACTGTCGTATATGGAGTGTCACCAGGCGGGCCCACGAGGATGTCGCGTATTTCGGCCATTGCCTGTGGCGGCAACGCTTCAACGAGGAGCTCATGCTTGCGAACTTCTGAGGTGATGCGATGAATGCGGAACTTGTTCTCGACTTGAATGAACCATAAGGAGGGATCGGCAAGCCACAGCTGTGGTAGCGTTATGGTAGTAGTACCTCCAACAACGCCGGAAGAGGGTACATGGCCAGGTGCAGTGGCAGCGGTACCAGGGCTGAGGCCGTCGAGATGCTCACGCTGCTCCATGGAAGGTCGCGTTCGTAGTCCGGGTCACCAATAAATATAGCACACTGAAACGCGGTTCCGAAAACACAGCGCGGTTTATTATTGTATCTCCGCCATTCTTCCAACTACTTCCTCTTTCTCCACAGCAGACTACCCACTACTAGTTTATGTCCAAAGAGCGTCGTGCCAGAAGAAGAAGAAAAGTATGCCACACACGTAAGCGAAATAGGACGGTAATTTTCGCAGGAGGTTTTATTTCCACTTTTGAATATTGGAATTATTTTCGTCAACTTCTAATCAGACGGTATCATGCCTGTTTCGAGAGACTGCCGGAATATATGAAGTAGTATTTTGCTTGAGACCGTTACTGTATTCTTTAGCACCTTTGAGTTGATTCCATCCACACCACATGAAGACGATAGCTTAAGATTATTTATGGCTGTAATTATACCCTCTAATTGAATGTCTATTGGTTCCACAAATTGGTAATTGAACTCAGCTACGTTGGGTATGTTGGTACTATTCTCTTTCGTGAAGCCAGAAGTGAAAAGGAATTAAATGCTGTTGAACACTGGCTAGCTGGGAGAGGGACGTTGTTGCAGTCGTGCAATGAGATGTGTTGGTTTTCGCTGGTAGGTTTTGACTTTCCAAAATTTAGCTGGGTTGTTTTTCAGTAGTTTGGGTAGATCATTAAAATAATACTTCTCCTCAGCCTGACTTAAAGCTGCGCAATATGCTTTTATGTAGGTTTTATATTTAAGCCAAGAAGAAGAACTACCCGAGCACTTAGCATTATTGTAAAGCCGTTTTTTCTTATTCCGCATTCTCAGAAGCTTTTTATTGAACCATGTATTTGATTTACCATTGCTAATTTTAACCAGTGGAACATGCTTGTCAACTAACGTACACAAAACTTGCTTGAAAAGTAGCCAGTTCTCTTCGACTGATCTATTGTGGAAATACGGTAGGAGAGTGTTTTCGGAAAATAACCTTAGTTGTGTGGTGATTTCCTGATAGTCGCCTTTATTATAGTCCCGAATTTGTTTTGTATGTACACCGGCTACGGGAAGGGGTATGTTTATATCTACTTGGTGTAAATTATGGTCACTGAAACCGTCCAAGTAATCTGTATTACGTATTGTTTCCGGAGCGGTCGTGAGGATAAGATCAAGAGTGTTCGGACCACGTGTAGGTTTCAGAACAGTTTGAAAGAGGTTGAAATCTAGAGTTAAGTTAAGAAATTCAGTTGACATGTGACAGGGCGATGACAGTGTGGCCCAATCAATGAGCGGAAAGTTGAAGTCGCCTAATAAGTAAATTATATCGGCTTTGAAAATTTCAGAAGCGTTATTTATACTGTCGCGTAGCATATTAATGAAAGAAGAGTCCGAGTCCGGCGCACGATAGCAGCAGCCTACAAGGATTTTGGAGGGAGGTACTGAACAAGCTACCCAAACTATTTCGAGGTCAGAATTAGTGTTGACCAAAAATGAAGTAATGGTTTCCCTTATGCCGACCAAAACACCGCCTCCTCTTTTACCAGTGCGACCACACCTGTAAATGTGATAACTGCTAGCTGAGGCGAATATCTCATCATCACTGATAGCAGGATTTAGCCAAGTTTCTGTGAAGGCAATGATATCAGATTTACTGTCGTCCAGAAAAGCAGAGATCAAATCCTGCTTCGACGTAATGCTGCGTGTGTTAGCGATTGACAGCGATAATGAGGTATTAGCAGGTTTCGGTCGTTGATTCTGTACGCGCGTGCAACGCTGTAGCTATCTGACAGATTCGATAACTGTGTTCGTCGCAGAGTCATAAGTGTATGTCTTTGAAGCGATGCGTAGCCTGTCCACAGAGAGCTTATACGCACTTTTCTGCGTTTTCGCGATTTCAATCAGCTTCCTTTGGGACAGCCGAGTTTCCAGTGAAAAATCTTCTCGTATGGAAAATGCGGAACCTTTTAGTTTGTGTGCAGACGACAGGATTTGTTCTTTATCTTTAAAGACCGCTAATTTTGCTATTATAGGTCTCCGCTTGTCTTCTGCATATTTGCCTATTCGGTGCACACGTTCAAATTGCCGTTCCGTCACAGTGATGCCTAATTTCTCTGAGCAGAAGTCGATTATTTTCTGTTCAGATTTTGCCCAGTATTCCTGAGGTTCATCGTCCAGCCCAAAGAAAAGAAGGTTAGAGCGCCGTAATCTATTTTCAGAGTTATTACACCGCGACGAAATTGCTGTCACTTGGCTTGATACTGTACGCAACGCATTGGCACTTGCCTCGGATACAGCTGTGTTATGTGGTGACGTGGTAGTGCTTTCCAGGGCCGCGACTCTAGCCATAAGCAACTGGATTTCGTTGGTGGCTTCAATATGCTTCTCTTTCAGAGCTTTCAATTCGGCTAGTAAGGTAGCCTGGCTTTCTTCAAGCTTCCGTATGGCGTCTAGAGCTTGAGTAAATGTGTCGGCTTCAGCTTTAGTCATAGGGCCCGGGTTAGATTCCACGTCACCGGCGAGAAGTAACAATAAAGAGCACAAAGCGCGGCACGCCACAGAAGAAATGTCTTTGATACGCTTCATCTTATCTATGAATTCGGGTGGGCACGACACCGCAACTAGGACATAATTACTAGTTCTGTAGCAAATGGCACCTTTCAGGTAACTAACCTGTAAGAGCAACCACCGTAAGCTTTGCATGCTTGGCGCGATGTCGTGCCCGAAGTGGACGCAAGGTAAATGGTGGACGGCTCCTGGCTGGCTTATGAATCCCGCGCCGTCTGTGCCACCACCTGGTGCCGCGATTCCAGGTTGCCAGATGGGGTAGTTTGTTCCCACCGGAACTGGCGTGCGGTTTGCCGAAGCAGGCGGCAGCTGAAGAGGGACAGCGGGCAAGTCACAGCTCAGATGAAGATGTACGGGAGGCACCATCCACGAAATGGCAGCCTGTAAGAGCAACCACCGTAAGCTTGGCATGCTTGGCGCAATGTCGTGTGTGTATTTAAACGTGGGAGCGTCAGTCAGCGCCGCCAGTAGCCATGACGGCGAGTGTGGAACATTCTTTTTCTGTCTGTTAGCGTCACACAGCACGTGAACTAATTGCGAGCTGGCAGCTGACCAATAATACCTCGCATACCACCTGAAAGCATTAAGTCTGCCAGCATGAGACCCTCGCTATCAATGAAGGAAAGAAGTGGAAATTGTTAAGGGCTCGTTTTCCATTGTTATACACAATATTATTGAGCACTAAGGGTTAAATCATCACCATGGCCGTTAGTCTACGTTACGGAGATGTGCCACTAGGCGTCAACGTGAGTTAGATGCGTCCGCATCAAGCGGTGCTATATCTGTCAAACGGCAGACATTGTACAAGCTCTCATATACCAATGCACTATAAACAATAAGCTACTTCTGTGACGACACGTTTCACTTTCGTGTTATACCGATTCTCATGACGGAGGGATTAGCCATCATGTTTTTCGGCTCACTGCCCTTCATCTCGTGTCTTCACATCTATGCGCGCCTCTAAATCTAAACCGCCGCTAGGGGGCTTCACATGCGCATAAATGCTGTGACAGCAGGACAACACCTAAACCCCGAATATGGCTCGAGCGTTAGAATAGAATAGGAGCCAATACAGTAAGGTAACAAGCCAAGCGACGATGAGTCCGCTAATAAAATTTGTGGACACAAGCAGTGATCAACGTTCTCTTGGTATCCTCGGCGGTGCCGTATCTGTCTAATAATTTTTTAGATTAGGCTTTTCTGATTCATTGCTCATTGCCGTCATTTTATAAATATCGCCATTGCATCATGCCATGTGTTCAACATTTAGTATCTCAACTGACGAGTGAAAGTTCAATTCTTCTGCACTTAGCGACCCATTGGAATGATATTAAGGGCAATAGTACTTGATTTTGCAACCATGGAGCAGCGACGCGCAACTATTTTTGTGCAGTGAAGTCATGATATCATAAAAATGCTTAGTTCGCGAAGTCCTCTGGTATAGTTTCGTTTTCTTCTCTAATTAGTGACCTTTTTCTTTAATTATTCCGGATGATCCTCTGTTATACCACCTGGATTATCACACCTATTATCTTCTGTTCTTTTCTCTACGACAGTCTCGCGTTTATTGCTCTGTACTCATTATGTTTCGCTTAAATTTGTACCACCCGCCGTGGTGGTCTAGTGGTTATGGTGCTCGACTGCTGACCCGACGGTCGCGGGTTCGAATACCGGCCGCGGCGGCCGCTTTTAGATCGAGGTGAAAATGCTTGAGGCCGGTGTACCTAGGTTAAGGTGCACGTTAACGAACCCCAGGTGGTCGAAATTTCTGGAGCTCTCCACTAGGGCGTCGTTGAACCTCAACAATGAAATGAATTAAATTTGTATCGTGCTTCCTTCGTTACCCAATGCTGTCAGGTGGTTGTGACGCTGAAGAAGGCAGCAGAAGGCAGCAAGAGGAAACTCTTCATTTTGGGTGAACTTCTGCCCTGTACACATTTTACACTGACAGCCGCGAACAAAGCTTCGGCGGTCGGTAATCTGATCCGCGGACACGCCGTCTTTTATAAAGCAGTTATCGAACCTGCCAGCGTTATCGATGATGCTTGCGTAAGCTCTAGAATAAACTTCACTGTTCGCCTCCTGCTGCAGGCTGAGACATTTATTTCATGCTTTTCTTTAAGCCTCACTATAGTTGCTGTTCACGTCCAGCGTGTGATGTTAGCACAGTGATCTGATATATTCGCGAAGCTTCTCACGCATTGCATCGCGGTCTGCGCCGAGCGTTGCTTGCTGCTTTTGTGGCTGAAACCAGAACACATCAAAATAAAGTTTTAATCGCGCGTGGCAATACTCATACTCAACTGATAGTGTCAGGTACCGCTATAGCTCATTGCAATAGGTCATAGCCCATAGTGTCCCCTACTGCCTTTTTATTTTTAGTTCTTTACTAGAAAGGGCGCATAATAAAGGCATAAATATCCGCAGGGTTCTCTACTTGGAGAGGATGGGAATAGGTTTCAAATCAGAGCCGCCTGCCCTCTGAATCTAGTTACAGCTCTGCGGAGAGAAAGAAAAGTTTCGCCAAGGATGCAAAAGGGAAAATATTGGTCCCCGATCTTCCGGAAATAAGAGAGAAAGTTAAGTAGTTCTTGGAATGCGACATCCGGGTTCCTCAGCCGCCATTATCGTAAAACACCTGCTTGACCATAGCCCTGCACATTAAAATATGACGGGACAGGACCGGCGGAGTAAATATGGGGCGGACTTGACGCCATTTTCGGGTGAGCGAAGGGGCGCCTGCTTAGCCCACGCCCACTCTGTGTGCATGCCGATGTCTACTGCCATCTCATCTCGCTAAACAATACGTAATGCGGTGCTCTTCCAAAAGAATATGAGCTAGGACTTCTAATTAAAAGAATGTATTACTCTTTACTGTACCGTGCAGTCCGAATGTGCAGCTACCACCGCCAGAGACGCCTGAAGCAGCAAGAGCGTTGCTTGCGACAACAGGCGGTAGCAGTCACACATCAGTACCGGGCACAAGCAGTGCGCCAATTCAGCAGCAGAATCCAAGGTGAGTGTCAATAATTTTTTCCATTCATGCAAATCGCACGCCCAGATGTTTACACGGGCAGCAGGCTGATAATTTAGGACATTTTCTTTCAACACAAGTATAGGAAGGGCCAGGAAGGCATGGATGTCTGCCAGCTAAGAACAAACAGTGTCTTTATCTACACTGCGTAAAGACAAGGGGGAAGTTGTAAGGCAGAAGTGTGAAGAGAAGCCCACAGCCACACATGCATGACAGTCGGTTGTTATTGTGCGGTATACAGCATTATTATCGCCCTGGGCGCTACAGTGGTTAGGGTTCTCGGCTGTTGACCCGAAGGTCGTGGGTCCGATTGCGGCCGACATATCGAGGCGAAATTCGAGAATCCCGTGTACTGTGCGATGTCGGTGCACGGTAAAGAACACTTCGTACTTGACATGTTCGGAACCTTCCACTAGGGCGTCGCTCATTCAGGTCGGCGTGTTGCCACTTAAGCCTCAGATATTGGTACATACACCATCATTATTCAATAACCGGCTGCGCAAGTCTATTTCCTTCAGCAATTTAAGCAGTACCTTTATCCGCAATAATTTTCAGGACATTCTAAAGTGGCAGCAGCCCACATCAGTCCGTGGTGTAGGCTGTTGCGTGGTTCATGCGGCGGAAGCACGGGCACGCAGTGGTGGACCGACAAGTACGAGCTGCTTGCGAGGACGAATGTATCCTTGCTCCTTATTGGGCCCGAAATATATAGGCAAAAACGCATGCAAGGTAGAGGGGGCGCCATACTCGGGTGGGAACCTAAGAACAGTGCTGAACCATGGCGGCCTCTGCATCGCCCCCCTTGAAGCCTGAAGGTTAGACTCGAGGAATGAGGAAGCCGAACACACAAAAACTTTCGCAAGAATAAACGGCGCGGTGGAAGAACACATCGACCGTAACTTTTTCGCATCGCTCCATCGCTACGGTCCCTGGCTGCAGGGTACTGTTGCACAGACTGTCTGAGGGGGCCAATATTCCGCAGGATTGGCAGGCTGAGGTTCCCGGAGGGAAACTTCCTACAGTAGAGGTGGAAACTTCCTACAGTAGAACCACTGGTTCCTCTTTGGAAGCAAGAGGTGCAAAAGGAACTAGGTGACACCGGTTAGGCTGTTGGACGCCCCCTTGCTCCGTTTCGACCACATAGCTTCATGGTCATGGCTTAGCGGTAGGTCTCGAGATCCGTAATGCCTATTGTAGTTGTCTGCCTGCTTACGCTTGGAAGCTACATCTTTGACGACAAGGTCTTTCCTTAGCGACTAGTTAGGGCGTAGGTGGGACTCTTGCTTTGGGGCTCTGGTTTTGAGCTTTCGCCCCCTCAACAGCTGGGTTGGACTGAAACCGTCGATTCCCGGAGTATCCCGATAGCTGAGCAGGGCCATAGGAGGATCCTTCGACTTGCGCAACAAGTCCTTGATTGTGCCAACCATCCTCTCCTCCTTTCCGTTTCAGCGTAATTTGGACACTGGTCACATAGATGGAGCCGTAGGACGCTGCGAATGCCGCAATCTTTTGACGTGACCTGACGTGACCTCACCCCTTGTGGGCTTACATGGCAGGCAAAGATTCTTTTGAGAGCGTCGATGACTTCCTGAGCTGTCGTGCTCCTCAGGGTGAGCACCTCAGGGAACCTTGAGTAAGAGTCCACCACTATGATGAACGTCTGCCGTTGAGATGGAACAATTCTATTCCGAGGAATTCCCAGTTAGGGCCGTGAAGACGAGGGGCACTGAAAGGTTCATGCGGGTGGAGGCGCACTGTTCGCCGTTGGTGACGAGAGAGGCGATGTCTGCAGAGAGTCTGGGCCGCTAAACTGACATCCGAGCTAGTGCTTTGGCTCTGGTAATGCCATGGTGACCATCATGCAACAGCATCAAGACCACCACCCTAAGGGACGATGGGATGACCAGCCGGGCTCGTTTCAGCAGAACACCGTCACAGACAGAGAGCTTGTCTACTGTAGAGGTGCGCTTTGAGAGCTGCATTGGCGTCTTGCACTTTTGCTGCCAACCATGTTGGTAGGAAGAGGTAAGGACCTCGCACTTTCCATCGCCGTCTTGGGCCGAGCGCAAGTCTTTGGGGCTGAGTAGCAAAACTTCCCCTTGCCCCCTCTTTCCCTTGCCACCAAAGACGTGCAAAGTACGAGCCCAGCACGCGAAGTGGACGTCCTTCAAAGCCGGTGAGCATAGTGTCGACTTAGTCGAGCTTGCCAGACAACGTAGGTAAGTCACTTAGAATGGCAGATACGCTGGCTGCGGAGTCGACCGTGAACTGAGCTGTGTTGTTGTCAACAGTGATGTTCACAACTACACATTACATACGTTGACAAAACGACAGGTTGACAAATTCACACGTGGACGGCTTGCATGAGCGCTCTGCTTGCGGCTGCGGCGAACGAGGCTTAGCTAAAAAGCGACGGCGAGAGGCGAACTTGTTAGCTTTTGTGGCATCGAGGTTGAGCTCACGGCAGTGCTCGGTGTGGTTCTGGAACAACGCATTTTCCTTGTCGGCGCGTTCGCATTGACGTGCCAGCGTCCATGCCTCCTTAAGTGTCAACATTACGTTTTGGCACAGCTGATCCGAGAGACGGGAGAAAGGGATGCCGAACACGGAGGTCGAAGACGAACAGGTGCCGTACGAGCCTTTCCTCGCTAGCAGCTGACTTTTACACCACTTCACCATCCTGCACAGTTCTGCGTAGTATGTGTCGACGCTTTCGTGGGGTAGCTAAACACGTCTGCGGAATCGCGACGAATCGCAAAGCTCGCTTACCGTGCACGAATTACTGAGTGAAGTGAGCCACAACGGCTTCGTTGAGGCGAGGGACCGCGCGTCGAGGGAGTATGTTTCGAGAGCGGGCGATCATTTGGACCCACGCAGTACAGAAGCGATCGTACCTCTATGTTCCACGAAGCTTGTATAAGTCCCATACCACCGCGTGGATTTTGTAGCGGCAAAGCCATCTCATCCCCGCTGGCGGGTTCGCGAAGTCGAACGGTGCCGGTGGCTGAAGGTTCATGCCGCACAGATTCGGCTGCTCGCAGGTCTCGACGAAAATCGTGATGCCGTACTGTCGTGATGAGGCCTAATGCTGGGGCTGTTATCCATTCCCCCTGGGCAAGATATCGCGTGGTTAGTGCCATTGGAGCGCAGGCACGCAGTGATGGGCCGACACGTACGCCCTGCTTGCTCAGATGAAAGTACCCCTGCGTTTTATTGGGCCCGAACATAGAGAAGCACACACGCATGCAAGCTACAGAGGGTGACACACTCTCGTGGCAGCCTAACAAAAGGGTTGAACCGAGGCGACCTCCACAAACGTAAGCTAGAGTGAGTGATTGTCTCTGCGCGTTGTAGAGCGAACAGTCGTGCAAGATGTATGCTAATCTCTCCCCGCAATCGCAATCGTTACAAAGAGAGTTTTTAGCCGTTACAGTAAGAAAAGGAGATCATGTCGTGACGGCCCCTATTAGCCATAGCTGCAAAGGAGAGTGGCGTTTTTCAGCAGAGTTGCACCGTTATTCATCAAGTTACCAGTGCTCTAACACGCGCGCAGACACAAACGCAAAAGCGCCATGAAGAAACATTCAGTCCAGAGACAGCTATGCGCAAGTTCGCGCTTCTTGGGCGCTCCCTTACGCAAGCGTTGTGACCGCTGCGGTCCGCGTTCACAGGGTTAAGTAATATTCATGTCTGTCGACACGTGATGCTGCGCTTGATCACTATAATAAACCAATGGTCGGTGCCTTGTTTCACATGGACAACGCTAGCAATCTTGCTTTGTTCTCTATTCTGATGCATTGCGGTTCAACATACGCAGCAAGTCGAACCGCAGACCATAGCATGCATACAACAGAATCTAAAGTTCTGAAAAAATTGCAGGCGTCCCTGGATCTTCAATTAGGGGTCTAGTAGTGGCATGCGCACCTCTGTGTTGATGTGCCCTGGTGTATTCCTTGGGCTAGAATGGAAGGAAAGATGGCATTTAAAGGGCCCCTCACCAGGTGACATAACGAATTTTCGTTAGACATTGGAAGTTGTTGCAAGCCCAATAAAGAGCATATTGCCACAAGAATTTTTCTAATCGGTCCGTTAGAAGCTGAGAAAAACAATAATTTGCAGCGGCGCGAAACCATGATGCGAGGAGGCGAGCTGCAAACCCTTGCCGCTCGCCCCGTGTAGCCTTTGCAAGCCAAATCCCTTCCCTGCCCTCTTCGGCACGCGAGCAGGATGATCACATAACGCATATGCATGAACACGTCATGCGCACACAATGTCACGAGCGCATGACGTGCACGAACCAGCCCGTGCCCCCGAGACGCGAGAGGTGCTGTGGCGGCGTTCTTTGCGCCTCATCTCAGCAAGCTATGCCGAATGCACCCTCGCCGATCACTTGGCTTTCAACCTATTACTGAGCACGAAAGTTGCGACATTTGTACAGACGCGAGACTAGCGGTGTGCCGCATGATTATCTAGTTAGACGCGGGTTGATAAATGAGCCTAATAAGCGCTGGAACGCCGTAGAATTTTAGTTTCGTTGTAAAGGGTGGCGTCTGCACGACGCGCAAAGCGCGAGAACAAGAACGCGTGCGAAACGGAGGTAGAGTAGTCTCGAATCTCGTTGCGATTAGCAGTAAAAATTAAAAGAGAACGCACACATTGCGTTTGTGTGTTTTATTATTCCTCTCAAGTTTTATTCATCCATTCAAGCAACAAATTACACAAACTACACGTCGTGTCAAATAATTATCGCACTGTCACGTGCAACTGTTGGCGACGTCAGAGCACAGCCGTCTACGTAGAGGAGCGACGTCACAGCACTACCATCTACGTAGGGCCATTCCACCATCTACGTCATCCCCTCATTCTCTAGGCGCACGGCCGCGAGAAGAAGGGCAAGCAGCGTTCAGCTTGAAATTTGACCCATTTACGCGGCGCGTAGCGTTGGAAATTTTGGCAGACGTAATCGTGAACGTCCAGTGCACGCATTGCGCTCGTCAGCTCAAAATTGTCAAACCTGGTGAGGGGCCCTTTAAGGGCTCCTTTTTATTTTTTAGACACAATATTATGGAGAACTAAGAGACAGTAAGGGCGAGAAAAGTATACGGGATGTTATTTGTGGTATTTAAGATATATAAATGTAGAGAAAGTAAAGTGGCCGAAAAGATAACTCAGTGGTAGAGCATCGGACGCATTATTCGAAGGTCGCAGGTTAGATGCATCCCGGCGGCAAGTTACCTTTTCGTCCACTTTACTTTCGCCACATTTATATCCCATTTACTACAAATAACATCCCGTATAATTTCCTTGGCAATATTGGTCCGTTAGCTCTCAATAATATTGGGTTAACATTGTATTTCTTCGCGCCGTCGAAGCGGATCTCCCTCGCGTGCTGACAAGAAGGTCCCGGGATCAAATCCCGGCCGCTGTGGTACGTTTTCAATGGAGGTGAAATGCTTGATGCCGGTGTACTTAGATTTAGGGCCACGTTAAAATACCCCAGGTGGTCTAAATTGCCTGAGCCCTTCACTACGGCGTCCGTCATAATCATATCTTGGTTTCGGGACGTTAAACCAGCACGATTATTATGTAGCAGATCTCAGACGCCGTGTTGAAAAGAGGAGGTGGTTAAGATCTGCTCCGCCAGGTTTCGCAACGATCACATCTGCTGGCA
This sequence comes from Rhipicephalus sanguineus, assembly GCF_013339695.2. NCBI lineage: Eukaryota > Metazoa > Arthropoda > Arachnida > Ixodida > Ixodidae > Rhipicephalus > Rhipicephalus sanguineus. Next base: position 115,168,727 of record NC_051184.2, read on the forward strand.
AGACCAACGTCCGCTCTTTAAATTTACGCAATAAATTTATTTACAATTTTTATTCTGACCGTTGCTTTGTGTGGAAACGAAATATTTATTGCGAAACTTTAGGCAGCTATGATTAGGAAGCCGCGCGTTGGGCGTCCTACCCACCGCCAATTTCTTTTGTTTGCACACCAGCCACTAATGCTGACTCCTGCTACTCATTCGTGTAGTGTGGGAACGGGACACTGTAGGCGACAAAGGGGTGAGTTTTCAATGGCACTGAGTTCGCTGTTGTGTAATTCGCTTAACAAGTCATTCCACAAACGCGAACGCACGTATCGAATGGTTTAATTATTACCTCGTGCTGTTCACATTCGAAGAAACTCTTTTCGCGAAAAATGTAATTACGGAAAATCTCAGCGACGTTTTCTCAACCGTTCTTTCGCAGCCATCCTGAAGGAATTGGGGAGGCGTCGAACCAACAGGACGGAAGCAAGGCTGACGAGGAGCCCCGTTACGAGTGTCGATTCTGCGAGGAGACTTTCAGATTTGTGGAGGACTTTCGCAAACACGTCAGCGAAAACATCGCCAATGGGAAACATCTATGCCGTGTATGCGGCTTATGGTTCCCATTTCCTTCCCTGTTCCAAAATCATTACCGCAGACACACGGGTGAGAAGCCCCATAGGTGCGAAGTATGCCAACGCAAATTTGCTCACAAGTGGCTCCTGGAAAAACATCAGAAGTCGCATGGAGGCGAAGAGCCGTTTTTTTTGCGACCGTTGCGGAGTCAAGTACACGAGAAAGGAAAATCTTACAAATCAGCAACACCCAAGAGACCCTGAACGCGACACCGGAGATGCAAAATAACTAACCCGAGAAGAAAATGTGAAAGTGTCTTGACGACGGTGTCGTACACGTTTCTTGCCACCGCAGCACCTGAGCTTGGCTGAATACGTCAAAAATGATTACTAACCTCGTGGCAAACACAACCGGGCTAATTTTACTCTTTTTGACAACAGCTGAAGAACAGCTGGACAAAAATACACCTTGGCAAGCTCAAGGAATAACGTGTGCGTCTTATTATAGATCATGTCTCACTACACGCTCTCTCTTCCATATTTTTTATTGGCGTTTAGAATGAGCGATACGTGCCTTTCGAACCAACTAATATTTTTAAGGCTTCGCGAGCGCTGTGAGTCGGGCTTGATTGTTGTTCATGAGCGTCAAAATATTCCAGTGTTATTTTGTTGTTTATGCGCTGTTTTGACTATCATTTGTGAGACGTTTGATCGTTGCCAGAAAATATATTCAATTCTAAGAAACCATTTTTTTACATTATATCTGCGGAGATATACTTGTGAACAGACGTTGAATTTTTGGTTATGCAATTGAGGTTGCGCGTTCCGTGTCAGCCGTGACGCCCGTATCTAATTCGCACGGAACTACAGCACGAACATTTCCTTATAATGAAGTGCATGATCAACGTATTTCAGGCGGACATAATCAATCTGTAGACATCCCTGCAATATGACGTGCCTAAGATACCTTGATCGTGTTTGATTCCTCCACGACGCGAACGTTGAGAATTTAATGAATTTCTGAAAGCATGCGGCCTATTGTTTGCCTTGAGTTTGTTGTATGTGTCGCTTGGCTCGATCTGCTCCACCAAGCTCGGTGAGCCTCCAAAGGACAGTGGAGCCTTGGACTGAAGACCCCAGCCATTTGGCCACAAGCACTACGACAAATAAAGCTGATAATTGAATGTAATTGACGTCGAATGCGTCTCATTCGTTTAGCATTAGTGCCGCCGCATTTAACAGAATAATATCTGGTCCACATGAACGTACTCGGTGTACATGTGTCCAGGTCAACTCTTCACTAGATGTGTGTATTCCATCAATATTATTGTATGTGCAATTAATTGACAATGCTTCACAACCTGTGCAGCATCTCCGCATACCAAAACAAAATATTAGAATTAAACCCACCGTCAATGTCATAAGAAGACTGTAGAATCTTGTTTATTTCTTATAGGTAATTGAACTTACGCTACCAAAAGCATAGAGTACAATTCAGACGTCCCTTTCTCTAACAATTGTCACAAGGCTGAGTGTAACCCGTCTACTTGACGCAATAAGGACCCACCCGCCACGGTGGCCTGGTGGTTCTGGTGCACGACTGCTGACCCAAAAAAAGCAGGAAGGAATCGTGGCCGCGGCGGCCGCCATTTGATGGAGGCAGTATTTTAGAGGACCGTGTGCGTAGATTTAGGGGAACGTTGAAGAACACCAGATGATTAAAACTCCCGGAGCCCTCCACTGCTCCTTGGCTCATAATCATATCGCAGTTTTGGGATATAACACTCGAACAAACATCGTTATTCAATAAGGACCACGCCGTTTCTTAAGCGGCGGGTGTGGTCGGTCTAATGTACAAGCTTCGTGTTAACCTGAAATGGGTACTCATGTAACGGCCATCAGTGGCCTTAATATACTAGGACGTAGCATCATGCGTGGCATGATGCTACGTCCTAGTATATTAAGGCCTGAAGTGTCTCGTTGAGTGGCCCCTCGTGCGATATACTGCGGCCACACAAATTCGTACGAAAAACTATGGGACCTCTGCTACTGATGACGTCATAGTGGAGTCACAAATTGGAGGAATTTGTCACGTCATGGTGAAGTCACGTTAATAAGTCGTCTTATGGTATCGTCGCTTTGTCAAACGTAGCCGATCCCTCAGGCACTGCAACAGCATGTTAGCTGCAGAAAGCTTCAGGTAGGGTGGCTAGAATGGGTAGGTGTGCCGAGCGCAGCGAGTTTCCCTTGCCAGACAGTGTCCCTCTGCGCGCCGATGCCGCTTGGAGCGCTGCTGCAAGGGTCGCGGGTAAAGCCGCTGCTGTCGCGGATTGCCTATTGGAAGGCTACAGCAAGAACACGCGGCGTCATTTTTCCTTGCACCGTTTACGTGGTCTTTATTGTACGCGAATAATGCATTTATGAGCTGTGGTGATGATGTCCTATAAAACGAAGGAAACTGAACGCTGGTGCTTCGTTTCTGGCTGCTACGAAAACTCCGAAAGCAAAGAACTGGGTTGAAAACAAGTACAGCGATAATGACTTACAATATGTATCTTTGCCCTATCATGAAATAGAGCAGCGTTTTTTTTCTTTCTTTTTTTGGCAGAGCAGCTTAAAAAATGAAACCTATTAGAAAGGAAGGATTTACGCTTCTGCCTTGGACTTATAATGTTCGTTGCGCACAAAGTATTAGACATAGAAGCGTGATTACCATAGTTTGTTAATTGGATCCAAGATGTAAACAATTAAAACATTTTTAAAGATATACAGTTCGCCTCGGAGCCGATCATTATTCTTTGATGCACATTATGTGCACACCCAACAGATTATATTTGCACAAACGCTGTTAGAACTACCGAATGAAAAAAAAATATAACATGTTGGCTCTATAAGTAAGCTGAATTCAATCGTACCCATATAATTCTGTGATATTTTTTTCTGCTAATGCTAAAGAAATGCCACTTCGATATTTAAATGACGAGCACACAATTAACTTGCACACCCGACAATAAGAAATACAACTGCGACTGATGCATCGGTATGAAAGGAGAAGGCAAGTTTAGGCATCTTCTCTCGCTCTCTTGAGTGAGTGAGTGAATAAACATTATTAAAAGTCCGGGCGAGGCGGGGCGAAGAGGGGATTAACCCCTGTCCCGTCCCACTCTCCGTCGATGATGGCGTCAGGTGACGGCTTGAAGCCCTTGGACCCGGGCGGCATCCTCGGCTTGCCGGTCGCTGGTGAGTGCCGCCTCCCAGCGGCAGCGACGCCGACGCAGCCGATCCTCAGCAGTGACCACAGCCGCGGCGGCGGTCGGCCCCTGCCCTCGCGCGGTGGTAGCAGTTCGTCCCTGTCTAACATGCGTCGCGAAGTGAGCGGCGTCAGCGACATTAACTCTCCCGGCACATTCCCAAAGCATGTGCCGCAGTGTGGCTCTTTCCCCGCACGCTTTACACGCGTCCGTCGGGTATAAGCTCGGATAACAGATGCGTAGGATCGCCGGGCTGGGGTAAGTGTCTGTTTGTAGTAATCTCCAAGTTACGGCCTGTCTTTTGTTTTTTTGTCGTGTGGTGGAGGGTATTTGCGTCTGTTTAGTCTGTAATGTTGTGTGATGTCGCTGAATGTGGTCAGGCGATCGCCCTACGACCATTCCGGTTGCTGTTGTGTTCTTACTCTCTCTGAGGTGGAGTCGGCCGCGGCTCGGTGAGTGAGACCTCGAGCCGCGGTATGGGCCGCCTGGTTGCCTGCAAGCAGGACGCTGGTGTGAGCCGGGGTGCACAGGAGAAAGACCGTCGCATTTTCGGTTTTTAAATGCGAGGACGGTGACGTCGGGGCCATCGCTCCTCGAAAGTCGCCGCCGTCCCTGCTTCCATAGCGAGTCTGAAGTATGCGGGCCGCCTGCCACGAGATGCGGCCGCGCGCGAAGCCACGGACGGCAGCCTGCGAGTCGCTGATCACGACCGCAGCTTCCGGTGCCTCGACCAGTGCTGAGCGATCGCCGCCTCTTCGGCCGCCTCTATGTGTTTCGTACGCACCGTGGCGCTCGCGATGCATTTGCCCGTGTGATTCACAACTGCGATTGCGTGAGCACACCTTCCCTCTGGGTATCGCGCGGCGTCCACGTACACCGCCTCCTCGCTGTTGCCATACATTCTTTGCAGGTCGCTCGCTCTTTTGTTGCGGCGCCAGACGTGGTGCGTCGGGTGCATGTTCTTGGGGAGCGGCGGGACGGTGATACGGTCGCGGACTGTGATCGGAACCATCGTCTTCGGCCCGCACTGTGCGTGGTATGTTATCGCTCTCTTGAGTGGTCCTTTTCAATTCGACTTCTCGATCATACACCTAAGGCGGTTAGCCGTGCTGCCTACTGGGTTGCAGAAATTGACGCATTTCAATATCTTCCTGTATTAACCGTATATATACACCAATATTAAGTTCAGAAATAACGGCGATTGTTTTAGAAAACTAGCTTCCGTCAATGAATCAGCAGCAGTTATAGGCGTAGTTCCAAGTTCTCTTTCGGTATGTTCAGCACTTCATGCGGCCACGAATTCAACACTCCTGAGCATGTTTCATTATGTGATACCTGTAAACTCACAAAAAATGGGCCGCGTATCTACGTGCTTCGCTGCAAATGTCGTCTAAACACGATAGAAGAGGCGCTGCATGAGATATGGACGCCCTCTGGCAATACGCCGGGAAACATGATTTCGGTGTTGCGGGCTGGTAGTCCCGGCGCAGCAGCAGGCGAAGACCGGCGGTGACCAACGCGACCGGCGGGGACCCCGCCAGCCAGCCCGAACACGCGGTCTGGCGCGAAGCGCTGAAGCAGAAGAAACGTCCGCACTCAACGAGTCCTCTCCACACACTCTTTTATTTACACGCCGCTTGGGTAAAACAGGAACGCCAGAGCGGCGCCCCATGGCATTCGTACAGTGCAATACAGAACCGAAACCGAAACACAGCAATGAGCTCGTGCAGAGGGCACGGAGGAAGGCAAGTTTCAGCGCAGTCGCATTTTCAGCGCAGCTTAAGAGACTAGGGTCTTTAGAATTACGTATGTATGCATTTTCTATTAAAGGAACACACCACCTAATAATTACCTAATTATGCTGCGCCTCAGATATGCGTAATGTTTGTTTTTTGATCGACAATGTACAGAAGTATGAACCTAGTGAGCCGTTCAAGATGGCTGGGCCTAGGGCAAGTGGTTCAACTTTGGCTGAGTGGTTGAATCGATGGACGTGCCGACAAACAGAAAGACAGACAGAAAGACGGACCAAAATTTCTCCGTTTAAGTATCCCAAGAAAGACTATCGTCTTTAAAATTGAGTTGCTGGCGGTACCTAGCCACCGCGCATCGTATCTGAATGAAATGGCAAACTCATAAGCGTCAGTATCTCTACGTAGACCTCTAATCCCTAATTTATCAGATACGGCTGCTGCGACAGCTTTAAGGTATAATACTTGTTTGCAAAGCGACATTGGCAAATTATCGCTGGATAAATTTAAAGACTTCGTACATGAAAGACACTGCTCGAGTAGATAGCGGTGTGCATCTCGACAATTAGAAGATTTTGCACCAAATTACGCTGTCGAATTCCAGGAGTGAAGTTTTATTCATATAAAGCTGGTCACACGGCGTCCCTGTTGTGCAAATTTTTCAGATAATTGACACAACAGACCAATTGTTTTCATTCTTTCGCCGAAAGTTCATTTGGAGAAGAAGGTCTTATAGCTTCAATTCACAAGATAGAATTGACAATAGGCGTTCCAATAAATTTTTTATTTCGCGCCACTACATTAGGTTATAGTCAAGGGATGTCTGCTATACTGTATTTGGCTATATAAATATGATGAAAAAATTACCGCGATGGTTTATTTTTCTTTCCCTTTTCTTCGTTCCAAATCCATTTTGTCCACATCGACCCTTTGTATGACTTCGTATCTAGATGCTTACTACCACGAGTGTAAATGAATAAATCCATCTGATTATCACCGCTTGCTTATTTAGCATTTTCATTTACTCGATGTTTTCTTTTTAATCTAATTTTATAGTTACCCTTAGCTTCATGTGTATTTTCTTAAAGTATTCACGTTGTGTGTAACGAATTTTTTTTTCTTTCGACGAAGTAGTTACAACAGTCGACATATGCTCGTTGGTGCGCATCGCGTCTCACTCCGATTTATTCCTTCTCGCGCGCATTTCTTCATGAAAATCAGTGAACAAGGAGAGGAAGGTGATAGAATGTGGCCGTTTTCACTGCACTTGCCGAAAAAAAATGAAAAACCGCGATTAAGGCAGGAAACTGTTGCAAGCGAAATAGTGGGAGAGAGCTTTGCCGGACATGAGCAGCGCTATGTGGCACGTCATCTGCTCGACTCCCCGCGCCCCTGCGTAGAGCGCCCCTTGCGGCATCGGTGCCATTTGGGGACCGGTTTCTGTGGCCGCTTTTCACACGTCCCTATTCTAGCTACCATAATTTAGGTGTGGAGGAACTATATAATCCACTGAGAACGTCAGGGTAGTTTAACGCGTACCTCTCTCACTACTATCCATTGTATCTTACAATTATTCTGGACTACGACTGCATGGCTTAACACTTTACTAAGTGTGCAGCAACCCTTGAAGTGTTATAAAGCGTAACATGATGCCGAAATATATTTTTGGTGATGTGAAACACATGTGAGGCATATGGCCTCTTGGCTTGGATTCAAATAGTACTTCTGCTAGCCACTTTGATCCTGATGGCCATCGCAATGCAGCTGTGCAACATTACTAGAATTTGTTTATATTTTTTCGTATTTTTTTAGAAATTGGGTTCCGGTGGTATATCTAGAGATATATGCCCACGTTCATACAACCGAAAGGCAACTCAGAATTAGGGAGAATTCTGGAAAAATCGGCAGAGTTAGCCGGTGTGGACACATCTTGCTGTTATCGATTTTATTTTGCTTGATAACGTATTGCTGCAAAAGAAGCTTTCATAATCCATGAACTCCATTCAAGGAAGCTTGTAATCCATTTCAAGGTCTCACTACTTACTCGCCAATCACATGACCGAAAATACCGAGTAGTATCCGCCGACAGTCAAACAGAACATGCGGACTTGTCTACCTGATATTGCAGCAGATAGATGAATTCCGGCAAGTTGAAAATTACGTCGAATGCGTATTATCTACTTCAAGTGTTAATAACATAGCGATGAGTCGCATTCAACTTCAGATCCTATATTGTTACAAAAGAAACATTGTTGGTACCAATGTCGATAAGTAAGTAATAATAATATCTGGGGTTTAACGTCCCAAAACCACGATATGATTATAAGAAACGCCGTAGTGGAGGGCTCCGGTAATTTCGACCACCTGGGCTTCTTTAACATACACGGGCCTTAATCATTTTTGCCTCCATCGAAAATGCAGCCACCGTGGCCAGGATTCGAAATGTCAAAAAGTTAATCCCTTATGGCGCTGTATATTCATTCGGTAATTTATTAGAACATTGTTCACAGGGTTGTGAAAAAGGGAAAAGCAAAAGCGCGGGATAACGTAGAACCCAAAAAAGCGAGCAATGCAAATTCGCTGCAATATTGCCCTCTTTCGCTTCGCAACAATATTGTGAACACCGGGGCCGGGAACTCGTAAGAAACGGGAACGCATCAGCGAAACTTTGAAAAATGGTGATAACAAGATCGAGAATACTGATATGAAGGTCTAATAAAATACTCGTTTCTTCCGAAAGCTGTGTAAACGGGGCATGCTAATTTAAATGGAGCTTTAACATGCTTTACATTTGCATCTTATGTGGTTTAGCTTGCGTCATGACCGCCTGTGTCTGGATTTTTTGTCTGTTTCCTGTGCGCGCATGTGCAACACAGCTTCTTACAGCCTCACATCTTGTAATGACTTCGTGGATAATACATTGTCCATCCATGTGTTATCTTTACGTGAGAGTATATTTGTGCGGTGGTCTCCAAACTGAACAAAACGATTGCGCAGTGTCAGTACGGTCAAGTGGCTCCAACAGGAGCTCATCTACAGCAATAACAGAAGCGCCGGAGAAAGATTTTCAGAATAGTATTTTGGCGTTGGTTTCAAATGAACTAGCACTGGGTTTACCTGTGAGAGGAGACACTCCGTACCTTGAGGATAAGTAAACGCCTCTAGTAACGTAGTATGATAGCTCACACGACAACGCGATTATAATATGTAGTAGCAGAGTTGCAAATGGGATTTTTATTGGGCAAAAAAGTGATCAGAGCCAAAATCAGGGCGCAATGTCAGGAGGCTATTTTATTTTTATGCACGGGCAGCTCGTTGGTTCAAAAGTAACCAAAAAAAGCACTGTATCATATTCAGCACCAGAGTCACCTCTAGTGCATCAGTATATTATGAAGTAGTAATGTTTCGAAAAAGACAATGTCAAAAAAACAAACGTGGTAAGAGTATATCACTGCACAAATATACACCGTTTTCCACATGGCGCAGAAGTTTCACTGCGACAAAAGGTGGACGGAAGATGATATCACGCACTATCAGCTTGTTCTTTACAAACCGTACCTCTGTTTTCTCGGAAGTGACACTGCAGGAGAGGTAGCACGTTTTCTTTTGAGCCGAGCAACTTTTTGCAAAGAATATTTCATGCTGATATTCGTGTAATTGAGATTGGCTGCGCAATCACACTAATCTTCAAGCCACTTGGTAGACGTGGTATCCCACAGCGCAAACCAGCGCCGTTTTCGAAGGTCTATCCAAGCTATTCAGCTGAATACGGGCAACTGCAGCGCCTTTACGTTAAGCTTAGGCATTCATCGGGTCAATCGCCATATACCAGACAACGCCGTAATCAATATCGGCGTCACGCGGGCAAATTGGTCGCGCTCCCCGCAGGGGCGTCTGCGGAAGCAGGCGTTTGGTGTGTAGCGACATCACGGACCCGAGCTAGCGGGGGGGTTTCGACCCCCTCCCACGCCTCGCCGTGCGTGTCTTTGCCGTGTCCAGGGAAAAGGGGATCCTAGGGGTTGAGCCGACGCCGGGTCACTGGACCTTTAAGGCCCCCCGACAGAGGCAACACACCCCTTTGGCCCCGGCTTCACGTAGACGGCACCCTTGGGCTGACCCACCCAGGGGAAATCGGCAGTCGCCTTTTCCTGTCTCTCTCCCTCCACATATTCGTCTTTCTCACTTTTAATCTTTCCTGCCTACTCATCTCTTCTGTTTACTTCCATTTTTCTCGGCGGCAAGGGTTAGCCTGGTGTACATGTCCAACCTTGGATAGATATATTAGGTTTTCCACCGTGGTGGCCGAGGCTACCGCCATCGGCCCCCACGGTGTGAGCAGCCAAGGCTGCCCTGCCTTCCTCGAACATGGCCATGCCAGAGGCTTCTCCAAACCATGGCACCTCGGAGGTCAAGGAGCTCCCTTCGACCTCCAGGCTGGTCGGGCCAAAGGCTTTGTCTTTGAAGGCGAAGCCAACACTGCGCGCACACCGCTCGCTAGAACGCTTGTCCGATGCCTCGCACGAGGCAATGGACACAACTCCAAGTGGAAAGGCGCAGGCAGCGCCAAAGGAGCGGCGAGAACCCCTCGACCGCTCCAAAAAAGACAGAACCCTAATTACAGCGCCTGACAAAGGCGCTGTAAAATAAGTCACTCTCACCTTTTGCGACACACAGCACACGTACACTTTCAACATGGACACAATAATACAATGGAACATCATAGGACTATTACACAACCTAGACGACATACAGGAGCTCCTTAGTAAATTGTGTCCAAAAGTGCTGTGTGTACAGGAGACACACTTAAATCCCAGACACACAAACTTCCTCCGCCAGTATGTTGTTTTTCGGAAAGATCGCCAGGATGCTCTCGCATCTTCTGGCGGGGTAGCTATCATACTTGACAAAAGCGTAGCATGCCAGCACTTTCCACCCCGAACGGCACTGGAGGCAGTAGCCGTTCGAGCTATAATTGCAGACAAACTCATGACTATCTGCTCAATATACATACCCCCACAATACCAGCTACACGAACACGAATTTCAATCTTTTATAGACGAGTTGCCGGAGCCCTACCTTGTTCTACGCGATTTTAATGCTCACAGCAGCCTGTGGGGCTACCCTCGCACCGACGCGCGAGGCCGCCTCATTGAGAATTTTCTCTTTTCCACGGGCGCACGTCTACTTAACAAGAAAGAACCCACGTTTTTTAGCCTTGCCAACAAAACGTATTCATTCATCGACCTCAGCATCATTTCCCCGTCTATTTTACTAGATTTTCACTGGGAAGTGGTTAAAAACCCTTATGGGAGTGACCACATCCCAATACTCCTCAAAACACAAAGAGCAAATGATTAACCACCCCAGGCTCCTCATTGGAAGCTTGACAAAGCCGATTGGGAGAAGTTCCATAACCTTACTAATATCTCGTGGGCGGACATGTTTTCTTTTAATATTGACAGTTCTGTTGAGTATTTTACTGCTTTTATAATTAACGCTGCCGCTCAATGCCTACCGGAAATAGCCAGGGCCACAAGCAAACGTCGTGTCCCCTGGTGGAACGACGAGTGCCGTCAGGCTCGGAGGAAACAAATCAAGGCGTGGACGCTATTGCGTGACTCCCCCACAGCTGAAAATCTAGTAATGTTTAAGCAAGCAAAATCCCAAGGCAGGAGAACGCGTCGGCAGGCTAGGAGAGAAAGCTGGCAGAAGTTTCTATCGGGAATAAACTCATACACCGACGAAGGTAGAGCCTGGAACCGGGTTAACAAAATAAGAGGGCAACATACATTTTCATTTCCTTTAGTAAACATACAGGGCGGCACCCTGGAACACCAAGCCAACTCTCTCGGTGTACATTTTGAACATGTTTCCAGCTCGTCTCACTATTCGGAAACGTTTAAAAGGTACAAAGGAATAATTGAGAGGCAAAAGCTTGAACGCAAATCCACAACAGACGAACCATATAACAGACCATTCCGCCTAGCAGAGCTGCAGGCGTCGCTGAATTGCTGCAACAATTCTGCGCCTGGCCCTGACCGAATAGTGTATGAGATGCTGAAACATTTGCCCCATGAGACACAGAAGACTCTCCTCAGTCTCTATAACACTATATGGTTTTCTGGCGAGATGCCATCAGCTTGGAAGCAGGTCATCGTAATTCCCATCCTGAAACAGGGTAAGGACCCATCTCTTGTTACGAATTACATGCCTATAGCCCTAACCAGTTGTCTCTGTAAATTATTCGAAAAGTTGATAAACAAGCGGCTGCTACACTTTCTAGAATCCAACATTTTTCTCGATCCATACCAGTGTGGATTTCGAGAGGGACGATCTACAACTGATCATTTAATACGTATCGAGGCAGCAATTCGCGATGCATTCCTCCATAAGCAATTTTTTTCTCTCAGTATTCCTTGATATGGAAAAGGCCTACGATACAACATGGCGGTTTGGAATACTGGTTTGGTTTGAATACTTCTCACACTTAGGCATCCGAGGTAGAATGTTGAATATTATGTCGAATGTCGAACCGGACATTTCGTGTCCGAGTGGGAAATGTTTTATCGGATCTGTTTGTCCAAGAAACTGGAGTACCACAGGGTGGGGTGCTTAGCTGCACTCTCTTTATTTTAAAAATGAACTCTTTGCGCCTTTCCATCCCGCGCAACATGTTTTATTGCACGTATGTGGATGACATACAGATAGGTTTTAAGTCTTGCAATCTCGCAATTTGTGAGTGGCAGGTACAGCTCGGCCTAAACAAGGTGGCTAAATGGGCAGACGAGAACGGGTTCAGCCTCAATGCACAAAAAAGCACCTGCGTGCTCTTTTCTAGGAAAAGAGGCATACACCCCGATCTCGATATTGATCTGCAGGGTCAGCGTTTACCAGTAAATGCAGAACATAAATTTTTAGGCTTAATTCTGGATTCAAAATTAACCTTTGTGCCACATATAAAACATCTGAAAAACAAGTGCTTGAAAACAATGAACCTCTTAAAACGCTGTCACGCACTACGTGGGGTAGTGAAAGAAAATGTCTGTTGAATCTGTACAGGAGTCTTGTACGCACGCGTCTGGACTCCGGAGCCATAACGTATCAGTCGGCTAACGTATCAGGTATTCGCCTCTCTACAGGTGCCTTCAGGACGAGTCCTGTAGAAAGCCTGTATGTGGAATCTGACGAGTGACCACTTCATTTGCAGAGGTCATACCTATCATTCATGTATTTTTTTAAAAGTTAGTTCAAACAATGAACACCCCGCACACCCTACCTTAAATTATTTCTCTAGCTCTTCCCTCTTTTATAACCGTCCTCGAGTGAGACAGCCCTACTCTCTGCGTGTGAGAGGCTTGGCAGAGGAAATGGGTGTTCCACTTCTTGAACACAACGTGATGCCTCCCGCAATAGAGCTTCCACCGTGGCAGTGGCAGACTATCGACTGTGACCTATCCTTTGCAGAGGTTACTAAACACGCCCCACTTGCACATATCCACACGTATTTTCTTGAATTACAGCACAAATATTCCTGCCCTGAATACTTTACAGATGCTTCAAAATCTCACACTGGTGTGTCTTACGCGGCGGTCAGCCCATCATTCTCCGATGCCGGCGTTCTGCACCCTAATACAAGTATTTTCACCGCAGAAGCATATGCAATATGTGCTGCCGTTAAACACATTAAGCAATTACAATTACAAAATTCACTCATATACACAGATTCATTAAGCGTCGTAAAGGCATTGAAAACCCTCAAGAAACACAAAAACCCTGTGATCGGCTCGCTGTGTTCACTGCTATGTACCGTTTACTCACTCAAACAGCATGTTGTAGTGTGCTGGGTCCCAGGACACCGTGAGATAGAAGGCAATGTTATGGCAGACAAACTAGCTGCATCCGTCCAAGAAAGCGCTGCCGATACGTCTGTTGCAGTCCCTGCATTGGACCTTAAGCCCGCTCTAAAGAAATCATTAAGGGCACACTGGCAGCGCTTGTGGGATAGAGAAACCAAAAATAAATTGCATGTCATCAAGCCACGTCTTAGCGCCTGGTCAACGGTGTCAAAGTCGCGCTATACAGAAGTCACACTTTCTAGAATAAGAATAGGACACAAACACAGTACACACGCACACCTTTTATTCGGCGGTGACCCACCCATGTGTGAGAAATGCGACGCCCCGCTCACTGTACTCCACATTCTTCTTCAATGCACCCATCTTGATGCTATCCGAGAAAAGCATTTTCCATCATACCGCCGACATCTTCCACTCCATCCCTCAATGTTCATAGGCAGTGAACCTGTTTTTAAATATGATTCACTCCTCGGTTTTCTCAAAGATGTACATAGTTTTATTGTTATATTTCCAGGCAGCCGCAGCACGGCTTCTCAACAGAGGCCGCTGCTGCGGTAGTTCTCAAAGAAAAGCACTTGCCTCCAGGCCTTTGGACACAAAGGACTTGAGGAGGCACACGTGCTATTCACTCCGTACGTCATCGCCGTAATTTCATTGTATATATATGTAGATCTGCTCACACATTTTCATGTCACTCCCATGATTTTAATAGCTATATGTTTTTACCCGCCTTCAGGGCGTGAAATTTTAAGGCCCTCATATAGCCACTTACCATAAACATTGCTCACAACTTTTTGTCCCACGACCTGGCGCTCTTTGGCCATTAATTGGCCCTTGCGCCATAAAACATCAGATATCATCATCATCATCATCATTGGTCGCGATCAGGGCCGATACAGATTAGGCTCGATCCGGATCAGGTTATTCTACAGGGTCACTTTAATAACGATCGGGTTCGACCGGGATCGCGGCCATCACAATATACTCATCGCCATCTGGCTTCCAAATTGCGATTTTACTTGCGTTTGCGCTATACTCGATCCGGATTATTTTGTACCGCGTGACTAAGACGAGCCATTTCGGCCGCAGCCTGCTTGATAACGGCTCCCTTTCGCTATCATGATCCTCGCGTACCCGTGGCGTATACACACAGACTGTTCGCCTTCGCCAAATGCCTGTAACGCCAGTCAAGAGAGCGAAGACCTTCTCGAAACGTACGAGGCCGAGCTCGTCTAAGAGGGCCTGGACTAACAATGGCGCCTCATTGCCCGCGCCAAGGAGGCAGCGAAGGCCATAAGTTTACTGACATGAGAACTCCCAGCTAAGGTAGAAGCGGGAATAGCACCGCGATGCCATTTCGAACAATAAACTCTTACCTCTCCTCTTTCCTCCTGTATACGACCCGTTGCAAGTGTAATCGCTGCCTTGCGCGAGCCACTCCTGAATTTTGAACATTCCCTATCAATTTACATTGTTTTGATAAGCTTGAGCACGCAAAGCTAACAGTATAAAATATTCTGGAACTAAGGCGGCCACCAATGACAAGGCTGAAATATGCGGTGTCGCATGTATAAATGCCGACCTGCCTTGCCACTGATATGACTGTCGACGGCAGCCCACGCCTCTATCAGTGCACAGCGTGTTCTGTGACAATTCATTTTAAGAGCAAAAGTTCGCTGAATAAATAGTTTCGTCTTCAACAGCCCGTCTGCCGCCTCCTTCATCGTCACCACAACGTGACAAAACTATGTGCTTTAGCCCACGTACCAGAACCCGTGTTTTGCTATGAAGCAGATGATTCCAGCTATTTACAGTGTGCACATTATCACCTTTTCATTCTGTTGTTCAGAACTCTGCAATGCAGGCACATCTGGCAAGCCTAACCTTGCAATATCCAGACAAGAAAGAAAAGAACGAGAATACGCAACTCACAGACTCTGCTACCCTCCGAACACAAGAGCAGCCTACGCAGCACAGCTTGGGGACCCAGTGTCTTGAGTCCTCAAATATAAAACTCTTTATACTTAGCCACCACAGTTGTACAGTGGTTACGGTGCTCGGCGCGGATTCTATCACGGCCGTAGCGGTCGCATATTCGATGGAGGCGACAATGCGAGAGACCCACGTACATAGACATCAGTGCACGGTAAAGAACCCCAGCATAAACCACAATACACGACGTAAAGGCATACTGCTTTCGTTGTGCTGTGGTTGACCGACCTACATGCGACTTTTGCAGTGCCGAAGAGACTGCTGAGCGTCCTATGCAGTGGTGCTCGCTGTGACACCCAGTGAAACCTGCGCCGGATGGCTTTGAAAAGAATGGACTTGAGACTTTTAGCAGCCATAAATTCATGGACCGTAAACGTGTGCATGGATGGCGTAAATGGCAACAAAGGCATTGCTAGTGCACTTAGGGCCGACGGGTCTCTGCGACCACCTGTCGACTTGGATGTACTCCTGCAAGTGCGCTAGCGATTAGTGCTGCTCTCTTCCTCCAGTGCAGGGTAGCAGACCGGACGTCCGTCTGGTTGAACTCCGTCTCTACATGCTTCCCTCATTTTCTTTCCGTCGTCGTGAACAGAAAAGATGACTTCCAACAGGTAGCAGCACAGATTTATTTGCAAGCAGCCATGATAGATTAGTGGTCGTGACATTGTGTTGCTAAGATAGAGGTCGCGGGTTCGGTCCGAGCAGTGATCTTTGTGTTTACGGTCGAAACTCCAGTACGCACGTATACTCATACTTACTTGCACAGGTAATGAACCCCAGGTGCACAAAAGTGAACCAGTGTCCTCTATTATGGCGCGGCTGCAATAGATTGTGCTTGTTTGTACGCGCATTACCTTGATGATTTAACAAGTTTCCGAAAACCTGCTTGTCAATGCTTGAAATTATTTCCCCCTCTGCTGTGCGGCTCTCTTTTTTCAGATGGAGTAAATTGAAATTTACGCAGTCAATATTCTACAGACGCTACTTCACGTCTGATAGGCGCCAGAGTAAAGGAACTTCTACCCCGGTACACATGACACTGGAACGGAAAAAAGCAGTTTCTCTCGTCATTAGCGCTCGTAGGCGTAAGCTATGGTTCCGTTGGATCGACTGCTTCTACGTGTATTGTTCTTGATTCGAAAAGAAAGGCGCTTGGCGATCTACGTTGTGTAGAACTGTAATGGAAGGAAGGAAGGAATACGAAAAGAAGAAGGCAGGGAGGTTAACCAGACAGCAGTCCGGTTGGCTACCCTACAACGGCGGAAAGGGAAGGGGAGGGGGAAGATGGGAGAGACAGAGAGAGAGGGGGGAGCGAAGAAAAAGAAAATGATAAATAAATGCACTGACGCGTATGTGTCGGTGGCACTGTAAACATAGTCACAAGCGCTCAAAAGCGTTCACACAGACCCGTAGTCCTGTAAGGTCAAGGTGTCGACATTTATTCGGCATTGCAATTAGGGAAAATAACGAGGAGCTTTGCGCAGAGTCACGCAGAGTACCGGGCATGTCTGTGTATGATGACGGTAAACATTTAAGCTGACTTCATAATGTAACGTTAAATGCTGAAAGCAATTAACCTCGAATGCGGATTGTCTACTATGACTAGGCTCCTTGGAAAATCAATTCTCTTTTGAGAAGACCATTGTGAAGACAGCAGTGGGAGACTGGCCTGCTAGCCGGACCAGCTAGCCTGTTCGCTGTGCTCGACCAAACGCAGCGAGCGGCAAAGGACTGCGGAAACGTGGAATGAGGGCCCATCTCACTGGCCTGGAAATCCTACAACGAATAAAGCTGAACGCCGGATGTGTCTCATTAGGTGTCAACTTTAGTACCGCAACGTTCAACACAATACCACGCAGCGTAGATGTTTCATCTACCAAGTTAATTCGTGGCTGCAAGTATGTATTAAATCAACATTATTGTCTTGGCGCATCTCGCATACTCCTTCTGCGTGAGTCAATTTTCGGGAAGAAAAACAAAGAGAGGCACTACTAATACGCCCACCATAAATTTTAATTGTACGAGGTGCATAAAGTGTTCTTTCTTTTTCCTAGAGGCAACTGGGCTAAATACGCGAAAACAGTAGTAAGTTAGTCGGTCCTTTGGCTAATAATGCCACGAGCGCTTCTTTTCTTATTTTTATATAACCGGTCCGTTGCACACATAACTACTGCTTTGCGCAAACCGCACGCTAATGACCGGGAATGCGTCGTTGAAGTTGACCAGCACCTCTTTACCAACGGCGAGATTTGTGTCGCAAGAGGAATAGCCGAGCTGCGCGGAGAGAAAGCAACAGTGATGTTCACATATTTAAGCAACGAATACACTCACTAAACCAAGGCACAAGGATCGCCGAAAGGGAACCCAAGCTCA
Source organism: Rhipicephalus sanguineus (assembly GCF_013339695.2). Classification (NCBI taxonomy): domain Eukaryota; kingdom Metazoa; phylum Arthropoda; class Arachnida; order Ixodida; family Ixodidae; genus Rhipicephalus; species Rhipicephalus sanguineus. Next base: position 115,186,507 of record NC_051184.2, read on the forward strand.
AGTTTGGCCGTGACGCTCGCGCGGCTGAGCTATGCGTTACTGGGAGCAGACGCTCCCAGTAACGTCCCAAAACCATCATATCATTATGAGAGATGTTGTAGTGGAGGGCTCCGGAAATTTTGACTACCTGGGGTTCTTTAACGTGCACCTAAATCTAAGTACGCGGGCCTCAAGCCTGTTTGGCTCCACCGCAAATGCGGCCGCTGCGGCCTGGATTCGATCCCGCGACCTGCGGGTCAGCAGTCGAGCACCATATCCCCCAGACCTCCTTGGCGGGTAGCTTCAATACGAGCTTTCCGAAGCATAAGTAGGAACTACCGAAAACCCTGCGCCTGCAATACAAAGACTGCTTTTCGTCGTCGGCAACGATTCTGCCGATCCCAGTCGCAAAACATCGCACCATAACAGAGGAAAATGGCAGACCACTCCGTGAGAGCCCGTGCAGAGTTTCGACTCGAGAACGTGAGGCCGTAAATAAAGAAGTCGCAGAAGAAATGCTACGCGATGCTGTCATCGAGCCCTCCAAGAGTCCGCGGGAACCACTCGTGGGGTGAGTGAAGAAGAGAGACGGAAATCCGCGTTTCGCTGTTGATTATTGCCCCCTGAACAAAAAAACGCCAGGCCTGTGCGGAAAGCGCAGCACAGTCACAGAGAAAGCTTGAAGAGCAGCATTTCTAGAGCTCGTTGTAAACTCACTTGGTGCTGCTAATAGAAGTAAACTAGCAAGGTACCCACTACGTCATAAACCCCATTATTTGTGAAGTTCGGAAGCACCTACAATGCCATTATTGATCATTCTGCGCAGAAACGAGGTACCAGCTACACATCTGTAAGCCATTATGTGCACTTTGTTGACGTAACAACTGATGAAGATGAAGAATTGTGGCTCAGCCCTTTCTAAAGGGTTGGAAGCTTTCAATGGCTGACCAGTTACATAATTCGCATTGTGTGGTTGCCGGTCGCTATTTCGCTCTCCCACCATGCAATATACCATACGTTGACGTGAGAAAGAGAGAGGGGAGGAAGAAATTTATTGAGACCCTGATGAAATGGATCATGCGCTTATGGGCTTCCTTGGCAACCAATACAAGTGCACTTGCGAGGAAACCACTACGCTATACATCATTGTAATTTTTGAGAAGTAGGCATGCAGGCACTATGCCATTTTTCGTCATTCTACGGAGAGCCGTGGTACCTGCTAAATGCATGTAAGGCATTATGCGCACTTTGTTGATGCTGTGCCTGATGACGATGAAGAATTGCGGATACCTTTGTAATGGATTTGAAGCATGCAACAACCCACTCGGTGCGCAATTCGCATTGTCTGAGGCCTGGTTACAGAATTCGCGTTGTGCGACGCTTGGTGCCTATTTTACTCTTCTACCACGCTATATTGCATATGGTAATGTTGTTCCTTCGCGACATGAAGCCTGTATAGGGTCTTTTTGCAAAGCAGTTTCAAGCACCGGCAAAGCTCAGAGGTTGAATACTGGGCTCACACGCAGAGGGTCCAGGTTCGAACCTCGTTCCATTTTGGCATTTTTTTCTATTTCGTTTTTTTTTTCTTATTTCGAGCGATAGTGGTTACGGACACCGGCGGCGACGGCGGCGGCGGACAACTACGGTGCCAAAAACGGCCGCTGAAATGATCTCATAACAGCCTTCGCTGTAAATCACGACGGAGGACGTGTAACCTCTCCCACGGATAGACGACACCCTGTGTCGACTACGCAGTGTGAGGTACTTTTCCTCTATGGACCACAAGGCCGGCTATTGACAAATTGAAGTCGACAAGATAGACCGAGAGAAGACTGCCTTTACGACACTAGACGGTCTCTTCGAGTTCAAGGTCATGCTCTTTGGTCTTTGCTCGGCACCTGCGACGTTCCAACGCGTTATACATACAGTACTGGCAGGATTGAAGTGGCAGACATGCCTCGTGTACTTGGACGACGTCACTGTGTTCGCCAAAATCTTGGACAAACACCTCCGGCGCCTCGACGCTGTACTTCAAGTAATCAAGACCTCCGGCCTCCCCTTGAAGCTCGAAAAGTGCCGTGTCGCGTACGGTGATCTCTTACTTTTGGGTCATCTGATCAGCAAGCATAGGGTGCGTCCAGACCCGCGGGAGACAGCTGCCGTCGCTGCCTTCTCGGCAGACACCGACAAGAAGGCCATATGCCAATTTCTCGGCATGAGCGCCTATTACAGGCGCTTCGTCAAGGAAATTTCCCGGATCGCCGAGCCACTAACTCACCACACGAAGAACGACGTCCAATTGAAGTGGCAAACGGCGCAAGCCGAAGTATTTCAAGAACTGAAACGATGCCTGCGAATGCATCTGACACTAGCGCAAATCGACGAATAGGCTCGGTGCCGTTCTTGTGCAGAGGACTGATGGACTGGAAATGGTTATCAGTTATGCTAGCCGGTCATTATCCATCGCCGAAGCCAACTATTGGAACACATAAAATGAGTGCCTGGCTATAACATCGATTACATCCAAGTTTCACCCCTACGTTTACGACAGGTCCTTCAAAGTTGTGAGTGACCACCACGCCCTCCTGTGTTGGCTAGCAAACCTGAAGGACCCTTCAAACTGCCTCGCACAGTGGAATATGAGACTTGAGGAATTCGACATTATTTTCGTTCAGAACTCCAGAAATAGCACTCCAACATCGACTGCCTGTTTCGTGCCGCCGTCGACCCACCGCCGCAGGACTTCCAGGATGATGACTGCTTCTTCGGAACCATAAGTGCCGACCACTTCACTGAACGACAGCGAGCAGACGCGGAACTCAGTTTCCTTGTAGAATAGCTCGAAGGTAGGACCGCCGTTGTTCCGAAGGGATAAAGCGAGGACTGGCGTCGTTTCGGTTTCGAAACGGCGTTCTCCTAAAGAACTTCTCGCCACTCCGAGCTAACTATTTTCTCGTGGTGCCTTACCAATTGCGATTAGAAGTCATCTAGGCTCTACACGACGACCGGACGGCCGGATACCTCCGCGTTTTCCGCACGCTCGCAGGAATAATGCAAAAGTAGTACTGGCCGCGCCTTCCTACTAAAGTTGCTCACTACGTAAGGGCATACCGAGATTGTCAGCGACGCAAGACACCGCCAACAAGAGTAGCAGGCTTTCTTCAGCCGATTGAATCACCTCGCCGACTGTTCTAGCATGTCGGAATGAACTTACTAGGGTCGTTCTCCACGTCCGCTAGCGGAAACGAATGGATCGTCGAAGCTACCGAATGCATCACCCTATACACCGAAACAAGAGCCCTTCCCAAAGGCAGTGCCCCCAAGGTAGTCAAGTTTTTCGTTGATGAAATCATTATTAATTATGGGGCCACAGAGGTTCTCCTCATCGCCAGAGGTACGGCTTTTAGAGCTGACCTCGCGAACGTCACGACCACGCGACAATATCACCTTGAAAACCGAGGTAATAAATACCGTATATGTCGGGACATTTAATATTTTTTCATCAGTGCTGTATTTGCACCAGCTCCTTGCAATCGCGCGTGATATTTGTGTTCCTATTATTAAGCTGGGCAAGAGCCGTGGTGGCGGAGCGACCGCCGTTGAAGGGGAATGGAGGGGAAACACCTCCATTGTCGTACGAACATTAGGAAAAGTGAGCTCCAATGAAAGTCTTGGTCAGTATGGCCACATAGATCATCAATATTTCAGGCTTGGAAAGGCGCCAGAATCCAGAAAATATCGAGGGCTTCACGAACGCTGAAAGCACCAACCGAAATGTAATCCCGCCATTGGCAATGTACTCTGCCATCGGCGCGAGGGGAACACCTTCACTGTTAATTGTATGAGCGGAAAAACAGGAATAGAAAGAAAAAAACTGCCAGTAATACTTGAAGTTCACGCCTTGAAGAAGACAAGTCCACTTGTCGAAACGTCAACTCGAGCACCTGCCCACTGTTTACGAATTTTTTCTGTGACTGTTGTCAAGTGTTTTCTTTTCGACTCCTGTTTATCCGCTCATACAATTTACAATATGTTGCACCAACTCGCCCAGCATACCAGCATTTAGATCACCTCAAGGCGCGGTCCTGTCTTCCCTCCTGTTTAATTTGGCCGTGCTTCAGCTTTACATGAAATTGGTTTCTCTGCCCAGGATAAACCACGCAGTTTACGCGGATGATATCACAATATCGATCACACAAGGTAACCTGTGCCACATGGAGTCATGCCTAAAAGCAGCCGCGACCGTAGTCGATGACTACGCGACCTACTGCGGATTCCAGTGCACCCCAGCTAAATCAGAATTTGTATGCGCACGTCACTTTCCTCAGGACATACCTCAGCTATGCCTCAGGCTCTCCACGGGACCGATCAGGGAGGCCAAGGAGATCCGCGCCCTTGGCCTATTCATACAGCAAGAACACAGGGCCGACACCACTCTGACCAGGCAGGACATATGGTCTGCCGGAACAAGTTGAAGTTGAAGTTTATTGCCACATAGTTACAAAACATGTATAAACAGCAAGGATGGTGGGATAAAGGCTGCATATAGGCAGCTTGACTGGTCCCACCTCCCTGTACAATACGAAGGATGCACTGCGGTTTGCCCATGTTTTCGAGTGAAATTCTCTACTCGGCCTCCTGCTCGACCTGCTCACCACGAAGGTGAGGAACTGGAGGTCGTCCACTGAAAACTCATCAAGGACGCTCTTGACCTCCCGACCACCACGTCCAGCCAGAGACGTCTGAGTCTAAGCGTGGCGAACACAGACATATTCGGACGACGCATCTACGACTGGCTACACAACAAACACGACTACAACATTCAGGAAAAGGTGCGACTTCCAGAACCCTGGAGGCGCTCCCTCCGAGTCCGACACTTCCCGGCAACATGTCCAGGGAATACCACAACGGTCGTCGCGAGGCGCGTGCAGAAGCATTCCAGCGACGCTTTCGTCACAAACAACATGTGTGTCACGTGAACGCTGCCGGCCCGCACAACTGATGTGCTACACTGCCGAAGTTGTGCACAACACAAGCACAGTCTGCGTTCTTACTTTCAAAGCCTACAGCGCAACACGCGGAGTTTGCCATCGCTCTGGCTCTCGCCTATCCCTCGTCGAAACACAATCACCGACTCGCGAGGAACTTGTCGCAAGTGTGAGCTAGGGTGGGCTCTCTCGCTTGCTCAGCACATACTGCAGTCTAGCTGCAGAAGCCTCGATCCAACTCCACGTAATCTGTTTTGGGCTCCCGGTTCCCTGGGATTCCAAAGAAACGAACACGTCGATGAGGCCGCGCGCGAACTCCCTTTCCGTTCAATATAACTGTCTTTGGAAGCCTACTCCCAACCAGAAAATTTGGCCCCTTCATTCAAAGACATTACTCATTACTACAAGGAGGAGCATCTGCGCTATATACGGACCCTTTTAAGAGAATGGATCGCGCTGTCCAGCGTCTCCTTTAAAAAATTGTCACCAACACTGTACTGTGCCCGGCGATGCTGAAACAATTGAATCCATCTTTTCATGGTGCACGCCAGTTTTGTGGCAAGGTGGCTGATGTTTTCTACAAAGGACTGAAAGGCGGGTGAGTTGGAACATATCCATCCTTGGGTAGCCATCGTTGTACATATATGAATTTTTCAAAAAAATATCCTTCAGTCCTTAGCCTACCGCTCCTCCCGTCTTCTTCCTTTGTGTCTTGTTGGTTTGTGCGATGCCCAAGGATTTATGCCTTCCACATCGTTTGGGTGTTCTAATCAAGCCCATCCATCCCCCCAACCCCACCAGAGAGCTTTGGGAGGGGGCCCTACTCTGCTGTCAGGACGTCAAGGCCGAAAAGGCGGACGGGCGCGGCGTTGCTTGCCAAGCAGCCCCGGAATAGGGGCTCCAGCTAGCACGTTGATGGGAGCAGGACAATATTACCCCAACGTAATCGCCTCTCTGTAACCATTAAATGGTTAATAAATGTTTTCATCACCACTACCAAACAGCTCGTTTCGCGCCTCACCGACTGCCGTCGTCACGGTCCCCTAGAAATCGGAGCGAATCAACTGTAAAACGTCTCTTCCGCATGAATGTTTTTGACCTTGGCGATAAGGTGCTACTCCGCTCAACTGCTCCTGGACAAAGTAAAAAGTTTCAATTCCCTTTGATCGGGCCGTACATTGTTCTGCAACGGGCCTCCCCAGGAACGATCGTGGTCATTGCTGTTATCATGCCTTCTGGTGGCCACTACCACGGTAGCGAGATTCTTTACGTGCCTCATATAAGGAATTTATACGTCATTCTTTGCATCTTTACACCCGTGGCCTGATTTGCATCTCACACACGTGGCAGAAATAGTGCAAACATTAGGTTGGTTCTTCGCCTGCTTGTCAAAAATTCAGATTCCCTAATGCACTCGCTTAAAATGACTCGAAGACGAAATCCACCTTGTTTTCATTCGCAGTCAATGCATTGATGCTTCCCGGCTCCAACCAAAAGTTTTCTGCAACTAGCGTTGTTGGGCACTATTTACATGATTGAAGGCATTGCAAATTTTATGCCCCTGAGGTCAGCACGTGACGTCATGATGACATCACTAATTTTGGCGATCAGTTACGTCATCACGTGATACTGACTTTTTGCATCGCTCGTGTTCGCCTCACCGATGGTCAAATTTCGCGTTCGGGGAAGCAGCTAAGGTTTCGCCTTAGTAATACACTCGAAACGCGTAAAAGGCTGTGCCGGTTGGTTCATGTTTAGATGTAAGAAAAAAAAACAGCGAAATCCCAACACAAGGATGAAACAGATCGCACACCCACTTACTTCCGGCGACTGTGTGTGTGAGTGTGCCCTGCACTTCGTCCTTGTCCCAAGTGGTTTTCACTGAATTTTTAAAGACGACAGTGTTTCTTGGGATACTTGAACGCAAATATTTTGGGTCTGTCTGTCTGTCTGTCTGTCTGTCTGTCACACGATTCGGCCACCCGGCCAAAGTTTATGCACTTGCTGAACGCCCAGCCATCTTGAACTGGTAGCTGAGTTTATACTTGTGAACATTGTCGATCAAAAAGCAAATATTACGCTTATCTGAAGCGCAACATCAATACGTAAGCATTAGGTGGTGTGTTCGTGTACTAGAAAATACATAGATTAGGTGGTGTGTTCCTTTACTAGAAAATACATACGTGCATATTTCTAAAGCTCCTAGTGTTTCTGAGGCTGCGCTGAAAATGCGAAGCTATGCAAGAAAAAGCCCTCTGCTGACGATATGGTGCTGCCACCTGGAAGTGGCCCTGGGTTCTGCACAAGGTCATGTTTTCCGACGCCACTGACAGATGGCTGTGCCTAGGCTCTCCCAAATGGTACGAGAACAGCATCACGGGTGGCCACGGGTGAGACCAGGACTCATGTAGTACAGCCAGCAGAAGACTACCGTCTTTCGACGACATTTGCAGCGAAGCACGCAGATATGCGAACAATTTTTTTTCGTACGCCCAAATAATACACTGGCCATAATATCCTGCTTTTCCCGCTTTGCCGCGCGGTCTGCGAGGAGCCTAAACACGACGAGCTGGCTACCTAAGGTGTACTTTCAGGAGCGACCGTTTAGTGACGGCAGCGAAGAGTAATACACCAAGCAATAACTGTAGCTCTACCTACCTATCAACTTAGAAAGGAAGGAATGCTTTTGCCAGAAAGGGCAAAAGGTTCGGCAACTGCTATGTGCACCAAGCAGCATTCCATGTATAGGGCTGTAAAAAAACATGACCTGCGTAATGTGCTATCCCCGTCCATACGTTTCGCATTTTTCTGCCAACTGTTCACCACAAACTACTAACAAATCGCTACGTCATCTATACACCAACTAAGATCAAACGAAGGTTTTGCTAGCACTGGATGCCACGTGAAAGCAGGTAAACCCGAATATTGAATAAGGCGTGTAGATAACACACTATCCTATCCAAGAGCTTTGATTCGGTGTTGCCCGCCAAGCTGTAACTGTCAGTAGCGCGTAATTGCAGCTTCAGACATGGCCGAAGGAAAAGGCGACGGAAAGCCGCCATCTGCCTTTTACGACATCGGTACGTCGCCGAGCACAAGCGTTGCAGAGTCCGTCGACGACGATTCGTCCGTTCCGTTGGTCCTCTCGTGGTGAGCCTTTGCGCATTTAGAAATTGGCCTTTAGAATTTCATCGTATTTGGCGACGTTTCAAGATCATCTCGAATGTTATGTAAAACGCTCTTAGACTCTTCGCGCTGAAACGCGCCTACTTTGGAAACCATATTGTCCCGCTACAGAGCTTTCTTTGGGTTCGTTACCGGGCATGTTCAGTGTAAATAATCAAATGAGTTGCGCAAATGAGCAAATACGTAGCAGAGGCAAGGACTCGACGTCCCCACATGGGAGACCTAAGGCCCGGTCGCCGAAAGCTCTGCAGGAATTTCAATAAAGTTGTTACCGACCAAAGTACCACTATAATCAAACCGCATAAACTTTACAATACTAGCTATGAAGGCATGAGACATCTTAAAGGAGAGATACGAGAAAAGAAACACGTCTCGACATTAACCTATTTTGAATAGCGCCCTTTCTCTAAAAATATCGCCAACAGCAGGGGTCCAGCCAGGATTTACAAGTGTTAAAACAGTGTTTGCCACTAATAGTAGATAGGATTACTTCCTCCCCAATAATTAAAAAAAATCTTGGTCGAAAAACGCTGCGACCATGGGTGCCGCAGACAAGAAGTCATGACCGTGTTGTTTCTTCAGACTGACAAAGGAGAATTCTATATTGTTCCAACCTGGCTACCTTGAGACAGAGCACCCATCGCCCTTCATTTACGCAGTGTCGAACCTTAGTGCAGTCGATCGGCAACAAGCAGCGTTCCTTGAGACCTCAGCAGTCAACTGGAGCGGCTGGGATCTTGTAAGCGCACGTAGCAGCTCGCGAGCTGAGTGCAGTTGAACGCTTTTTACGCGAAGCTTTCCATGAGAGCTTTCCATTTCTTTGGCGGACTAAGCCACCGCCGCCACATTGGTGGCGGGCGTACACAAATAGGCCTTCGAAGACGCGTCGGTCACATGCGTATATACATGCGCAGTTTTCACAAAATTGATGTTCTGTCGATCGTGGGCTTGTGGCGATCAGGCTTTTCTAATATGGCAATCTGATCTTTTATCGAAGTGACTCGTATACTCACGTTGCGACATTATATTGTTGCCTGGATGTGAACGCATGGCCTTCCTTGTTCCCGGTAGCAACAGGAGTGTTGCACTGCCGAGCACGTGAGTGGAAATACAATTCCCGGCACAATGGAAGCAAACAGTTTAGAAGGATCAATACGGAATGCAATAGAAGAAAAGGTGCGCACACGCCAAGCTCTACAGGCGTCATGGCGGGCAAGAAATAGCGTTAACATATGTAATATAGCGTAGTAGAAGCGTAAAATGACAACCAGTCCTCACGCAATGCAAATAGCGCAACGAGTGGGCCGTCCTATGCTTGCAACCCATTACAAAAGGCTCAGTTATAATCCATCACTCCCTCATCAGCCACAACAAAAGTGCACATATTGCCTTACAAATGTGTAACGGGTACCACGCAGCTCCGCAGAATGAAGAATAACGGTATAGTGGGTGTTTCCCTACTTCACAAAAGTTATGATTTATGGCGTAGTGGGCACCTTTGAAGTGTACTGCTGTTAGTTGGCCCGACAGAGTTTACAAGAAGCTCTACAAAGACCACTCTTTCAGCTTTCGCTGTGACTGTGCTGCGTGTTCGGCGCAGGCCCGGTGAAGTTTTAAAAATGTACTCGACAAGTCCAAAAACTTCTGCGTGGTTATCCTGGAAATATCGATATGGTCTAGCGAGTGCGAATATGTTTGTCAGTGTAGTGCTGCGTTGATACTGCGATGCACCAAACATTCACTCATGACTGTGAAAAAAAATATCCCGTAGGTATCTGAAGAACGTTCTTCAATGCTACTTGATACAACTCCTGAATATTCGCCATGTCGACAGTTTGCAACGCAGGAACATGAACGTGGAAGTTTTATTTTGATATGTCCGGCCGGTTTGTATAAGATCACGAGAAATCCAGTTCTTCAGGTTCAGAGAGACAAACAGTCGTTGACCAGGCGAAGTAGCATTTGTAAGATAGCATGTTCGGTAAGTTACCGCGTACTTCGGTAAGTTAACATGTTCTAGCATGTTCGAAATGCCGTTCATGTGTATCCTGGAGACCTTATAGGAAAAGAATATGCCATGGCAAGAGCCCAAAGGCCGGGTTTTATTTCAGTGTCACCCACAGAGTTTACCCGTTCGTGAGCAATCGCCTTTAGGAATTTGTACGAAAAACTGGGCCACTCGGAGGCTGTGTCGGTGCATGCTGCGGGTGTCACACAAAGCCAAATGCCTTAATCATTTCAGCCCTAGCATCGTCAATTGAGGACACCACCCATTCTTCCCCCTAGCACCTCCAAAACGAAACGAAAACTGCTAATTCTTTGCGTATTATTTCTTCTATGATCCCCACTGCTATGGGAACCGTATTGTGGCATTGTTTGCGGAGCTAGGAGACACAAAATAGACACAAATAGAACGCCGAGGCAGGTAGGCTGAGGCGGGTTAGCGCCGTTTTCGAAACGAACTCCTGAAGTTGTTTCAAGGACTTCCACACTACCAGATATGGCGTCGGTTCGGATTGTGTACGTTCTTGTGAGTAGCAGGAATACAGATGATATTTCTCAATTCACGACCACTGATCCCTGATGACCTATTTGTATGCAATGTTTCGTAAATGCGTAAATATTTACGCCACTGGCTCAAGCTTTTGTTTACGGTCTTCTCAAGTCCTAACTATTCGGAAAGGGCTTACAAACAAATTATCCGACAAAAATTCCAGGGCTGAAACGGTTAAGGAATGTAGTTTGCGTATAAGAATTAAGTAGGAACAGCTTAACTATGTGGGTGCTCCAGAGCAGTGTTTCCGTTCAGGGGTTTGTAAAGGAGCCAGAACTAAAGCTAAAATCACCAAAATAACAATGCCAATGAATTGTATCGCCAAATATGTAGCCAAATTGAACAGCAACACGTGTAGAAATTTTACTATTGAATAATGAATAATGGTATTTTGAATATGCAGAACTATAAAAATAGGGGCTCGTTTTTCTCTGTTTTGCTTGGTCTTCAAGCCACGGATTAGTTGCAAATAAATAACTCGCAATAAATCTTGCTGCAATATAAATATAGCGCTTTCATTTAGTTAGGTAGAATAGAGGGAGTTCTTTCGAGACACAGTATTTTAGAACATTCTAGCCAACAAGTAGGAGGAGAATCAAACGCTGAAGCTGTTTTTCCTAGATGACGGCGGGCGACATTAATTAGCAGATGAGTAAAGGGAAACTTTGGGCTGGTTGGTTCGGCATATTGAACAAGAAACAGCGCAGTTTTTTTTCAGATACGGACATTGGTAAAGGAGACGACGCAGACAGCGCTTGTCCGTGTCGTCTTTTTTTACCATTGTTCTCGTCTGAAAAAAATATGGTGAATCCTTTCAATGTGATTAGCGGAGTTTACATAATACCAGTCGAGGTTTACTTAGTGAAATCTGTCTAAGATGAATAGCCAAGCTTCATGTTGTTGCGCATAGCTGTCCTTGCCAAGTTCACACGAGAACACGCGCTGCACATCAGAATTGAAAAGTTGCGCGTAGCATCAGCTAGATGGAGGGCAGCGTGGTGGCCACGAGTTTGCCAACACGCACGCAAATTTGCCACTTCGAATTGCCACGCCCACTTCTTGCCTTATTTTGATGTATTCGGGTTTGACTAGCAAGGACGGTGAGCAACGCTCGACGCTGACCGCGCCGCAGTGTTCGAGAAGCCTCGAGATGGTAGTAGAACACTTTGTTAAGATTGCGCGCAGAACGCGAATGGTCTAGATTCATAGAATTTCTTACAATAATACCTAGAGGGGGAATCTGGCGCTAGTGTCTACACGGGTTCCTTGAGCGGCGCTTCAACCACCATGGGAATGATGGGAAGTACAGGCTTCGGATTTGCTTCGGATGGATTAGGCTCTTGAGATTCGCGACGCTTGTTTGCCGAGTGTAAAACAAAGCGATATGAAGTTATTTCCAACTAAAACTTGCTTCATTCTTTTGTGCGTAAAACTTATTGCAAAAAGTCTGCGTGAACGTGAGATGGAAGTGAAACCTGGGCAGATTCAACCACCAGGGTATGCATTGCTCTGCAATTGTGTTCCAGATTGGGCATCACCAAAATAATGAATTATTTTTTTACAACACTTGAAAACAAACACGCTTGTTTTTCACTCGAAAGTATGCATTATCTATTTATGGCAATAACAGTACCGTATTGAGTGAGAAACACTTAACGTATCATCTGCTGCGATGCCAGATGCGTGTGTCCAAGTGGTCTGCCTCCAACGCATCTCTCGTTTTGTTGTGAAGTCGAGTCAGAGGAGCGTGACGGTGCGTGTACTTAGCTTCGCCGGCGTTTCGCAGCCGATTTGAACGAGTTTTGGCAAGACGCCCTTATCACAAAACATGAACTCTATGCAATTTCCTGCACTGGCATGGGACGCTACATCTATGCGTAGCGGTGAGTGCACAACGTTTAGCTAAAACTGTCGCAGCAAATCAAGAAACCTAGCGGTCTTCAGCTTCTTGAACACCAAATGCACTGCTTGAGTGCTTTGCAACGCACCCCACTGCCCACACCTCGCGAAGAACGAAACTGAAACTGTAGAAAAAGATCCGTAGACAGTTTGCTAGCAAACGAAATCCAATCCGAAGCCTGTACTTCCCGTCATTCCAATGGTGGTTGAACGATGGCTATTCTCTAGGTTATTGTATGAAACTCTGTGGTCTAGATTATTCCAGAGCTTGCGCGACCACCAGTGATAAGACTAGAAAGTTCGATCCGTGATGTATAAAAGACGGCGCTTCCTAGCCATGAGCAGTTTTATCGACGGCCGACGCTCTGTTCGCCGCTATCAGCGTATGGTGTGTATTCCTGTAGTTTGACTTTCCGTTTTCCGGCCACAAGTTCAACCAAATAAAGAGTTTCATCTTCGACACGCCGACTGCTTCCTTCGTTGACGTCACGACCCCGTGACAGAATTTCCAGGCGCGACGCGCGTTGCGTTGGGGTGCCTAGATGGACGTCAGCCTGCGTCTGGGGGGAGGCCCTTGCGCACATTGGCTGAAACGACGGTAAAGCTGAAAAGCATTGTGTTTTATCGGCAAATTATAAAAAAATTACTACTTACGCGGGAAAACGAAGCTCAAAAGTAGCCAAGAAATAGCCATGGATCCACCCTGAAATTTTCGTCGCCAGACCTGGTCACGAAGTAGCCTATTTGGCGCAGAGTAGCCACAACTGTCAACCCTGTTCAAGACTTCTCCTCTAAAGCACAATACTAGTAATAGGTTTGCAGCCCTGCACCTTTTTTTTAAGACGAAAATGTTTTATGCCGGGGTCCACCAAGAGTTTCATGACGTATTTCCGTCATAGAAATATGTCAGCAAAACGAACGCCATCAAATGGAAAAGAAAAAAAAAACTATTGGAAAAAGTTCCGTTGACAGGAGTCACACCCATGACCTCTCGGTCCGCGACGATGGCTGGCGGGCGTTTAGCCCACTGAGCTACCGCGAAAACACATAACGGAGGTTACGTGAACGGGCTTTTTATCTTTCACACTTTCCTCTCACAGTGCCCTTGCATGGATGGTTGGTCGGACGCTATGAGCGTCCCCTTTATAACGGGGTGGTGAGTGTGTCACCAGGCTCGAAAAAAAAAAAAACACTGGACGTTGCTGCCACTAATTATTCTAGTACACTATAGCTGCCACCATCCCATTCGGTGCATTTCCAATAGAAGTGTAATTTCGTTTACCACACCGCGGGGGAGTGGCTGTAGCCCAAGCCTCGCTCATAGCACCCATCCACATCGAAAAATAGCTCTCCGACGCTCGTCTGGCTGTCGCACCACGTTCCACGCTCGCCCTGTGAGAATGAACTGCCAGGCTAGAGGGAAGACACGACGCGCGTAGCGTTTCTCTTCCCATTTCACGACGTTTTGGAGGAATGCATATCGAGCACCAGTGTTTATTATGTGCTTGTTGATGCCACATTTGCGCGGGATTCACTATATGCGGTGTCCACGTATATCTTAGGAACTTCAGCTACCGCAAGGGTTACATCATGATCGTGGGCGTTAGTCGTATAGGGAGATGTGCCAATAGGCGTCAACGTGAGTGCGTCCACATCAGGCGGTGCTACATGTGCCAAACAACAATAGACATTACACAAGCTCTGATATATCAATGCACTAAAGCAATCAACTACTTCTGCTACGACACGTTTCACTTTCGTGTTATACCGATTCCTATGACAGATAGATCAACCATCTTTTTTTTTTACTGACACGCAGCCGCAGTCTCGGCCACCGTTCTGTCAACAGCACCAGTAGGAGTGATGCCACAAAGAAAAGCACTAGTAAGGAGGCTGTCGAACAAGAAGAATCAGCCACGTTGGGCGTTGATTTGAGGTGAGCAATCCATCCCCCCCCCCCCCCCCCCCCAAGGAAAATGTTCCTATAAATTTAAGTGCTGCAAATAGCGGGCGAAGCGTTCCTAGGAAGAGCACTGTAAAATATGTATAGAAGATAAGGTTTGGATATCCGTACGCGACTTAAGATATGTTCTCTAGCTAAGGACATGCGTACCCTGCCTCGGCTGTGGCACAGTGGGTACGGCGCACGATTGCTGACCCGAAAGACGCGGGTACGATCGCAACTACAGCGGTCGTGACTCGAAGGAGGCGAAACGCTAGAGGTACGCGTTCTGTGCGATGTCAGTGCACGTGAAGGAATCCCAGGTGGTCGAAATGATGAGGAGCCTTCGACTACGATTTCTCTAAAAGTTTCCGACACCTTGAAGCATTTAAACCCATAAAGAAACGAAAAATATGCAACATGTTTCCCGTAGCTAGAACCCCGTATTTTTAACCCTCTGAGATACACGGGACACACATGTCCCCATCACTAGCCGGAACTAAATCAGGTGTATCTAAAGAACTACCCCGTCGAGGGACGTATAACTTGCACATTTGACTCGTTTAAGCTAGTTTAGAGCACTTTATATTTTGGTCGGCATCACTGCCTTACAAATTGCACCAGAAGCGCCGTTTGCGACCCCGTTGAGAATTCTCTAGTTTTCTTGTGTCCCTCAGAGGATTTTAAAGAAGTGCCTAACAGCAACTGAAAGAAATGAACGATACATATTTAATCGTCATTCGGCGCTCCTAAGGGTATTTATTATATTTCGCTTAGTTACTTAAGATCAGTTATGCGAAATTTTTGTCACTTAAGCGCCAAGTGCGTTTCCATAGATCGTAGAGGTCATTCCAAAATGACCGATCGAATTTTTTGTTAGCAAACGTACGCCCGTTAGCAAAAGTACAAGGACCGCAGCAGCGCGTGCAAAAATGCATCGACGACATACGGTCAGTAGTCGCCCGTAGTTGTCGCGATCACCGACCATACGTCGTTCATCTCATTCAAATGCGGTTATGCACTTATAAAAAAATATTTCGTCCCAGTTACGTTAAACACCCTATACATAACCTGATCATTGTCACTGTCATGCGCACCTTTGTTTCACCGCTGTCTGTATTACAACGAATGTGCTATAGACGTATTGTAAACCGGCATCTGAAGAAGAACAATGTACGTGCAATATTGCTGGAAGTACACAGCCCGAGACCTATGCACTTCTTTGCCTGCAGGATTCCAGTAGGCTCGCGGAGTTTCCAACCTCACCCTGGCGAGGGCGCCACTTCCTCTTACGGTATGTCGGCCCAAGCTTAGGCCAAATTTTGAGCATTATTAGCAGCGGAAGAAGCCGGAGGATAAGGATAGCTTGCTTTACGTAACCCGAAAACCTTAATACGAACTTTTGTGTTAGGCTCACAATAGCACTTTTGTGGACGGGGGTAGACGAATCCAGCCTAGCTGAATGTCAATGAACGATAATTCAATGTTAAGAGATACTGCAGCGTTGGAAACACAAGGACTCGCAAAAACAAGTAGGAGCGCTTTGTTTATAGCACTGCAGTATCTCATAATCCCGTGCCAACGCGCCTAGCTGAGCGCCGCTTTAATCTTTCAATGTATAGGTATTAGATATTGTTGTTTTTCCGAGTCGAGAAAGGAAACGAAAGTTCATGGCAAGACATGCCTACTGGATGATTACGTTCATCATTCCGATAATTCGTGATGTTTCCTTACGCAATCAATACGTCATCCGTATGTTTTCCATGTATTTGCCGTATGTTTCCGAAAGAATTTTGCGGTAACATATTGAATAATTGGAATGGCATACCGACCATTTCAGTACGCATAAGCTTGAGGACATTCTTGAACAGATAATATCGCGGGGGGCAACGTTTCGACAAGTGGCCTAATCTTCCCCAAAGCAGCAACTGCCTTTCTTAGCAGCGTGTTTGTGTAGGGAGGCATGAAAGGGTAGTCCAGGCATGAGCCCTCTACTCTTAACAGCTGCGCAGGATTGTCGTTAGTGGCTATTTGAGCAAAATTGGCTACTTTTACGGTCCCGTCTGGCCAGGAATGCTGTTGGTGGCATTGCGCCAGATCGGCTGTTTTGTGGTCCGCTCTGGCGATGAAAGTTTCAGGCAGGCTACGTGGCTACCTTTTGGCTACTTTTGAGCTTCTATTTTAGCGCATAAAATAAAAACTTTTCATATAATTTACTCTAAAATACACTGCTTTCGAGCTTTTCCGAAGTGTGAGCGGAAGTGCACGCGCGTCGTTCCCGACACCAGCACACTGTTGTGCATCGACGCACCCAAAACGCAACGCGTGTCGCGCCTGAAAATTTGGCGTTGCAAAGTTGCGTGTATGTTGGCAAACGCGTGGCCACCACGCTGCTCGCGCTGAATGTATACGAAGTATACGCTGAATGTAGAAGAAGCGAAGTGCTGAATGTATACTTTTCTTTCAGGGCCTGCGCAACCCACCATAACCGGAAGTTGCCGTTTCACAACTGCGTCGTCCCGTAGCGGCGGCTATTTTTCGATTGTCAGTACAAACCGCTCGGGCTTCGAGAAAACCAAGCAGCAACGAGACACGGGGTGAGTCCTTATGCTTGGGGGATTCTCTTCAGTGAAAGCAATTCACGGAGGATGCATTGAATCGTTCTTACGGTTTTCGCATGCAGACTTTCCCAGGAATGTAGATAGATAGATAGATAGATAGATAGATAGATAGATAGATAGATAGATAGATAGATAGATAGATAGATAGATAGATAGATAGATAGATAGATAGATAGATAGATAGATAGATAGATAGATAGATAGATAGATAGATAGTGGCTGATGGCTTGATCCATTGGGTCCTAGGAGTTTATATGCTATGAGGATGAATTAAATTTGACCACGCACGTATAGAGGCTGTAGAGCAGTCAAGACTTAGGTTCATAGTTAAAGAAAGCGGGAAAACAAAACCACAACACACATAGAAATGAAGGAGACAGGACCACACGGTACTAGCAACTGAAGTTTAACACGTGTTTGGCTTTTAGACATGTTTACACTCTTTCTGCGACTTTAACATTGTAGTTCTTTAACATTGTAGTTTTTTTCGCACTGTGCATATCTTTCTGTGGTTTGCATTAAACTTCAGTTCTAGTAGCGCATCGTCCGGTTCCTTTCATTCTTATTTCTCTGTGTTTTGGGGCTTTATTTCCGCACTTTCATTAACTATGAATACACATCGATTCCGCCATCTCTCCATTTTACGATAAAGTTTGCTGAATAAAGGCGGTTCCACTAAGTCTCATTTTGAACAATGCGAAATTTTCAAATTCACATGCTACTGAAAAGGTTGTACGCAGTATCATGCATAACACTCTGCATCAATCTCAGTATTTGCCCATATGTTGTACGAATTGTTGGAGATAGTGTATAGTGAGCCAGAGAAGAGTGTTCCCACAATATTGTGTCGTACATACGCAGTGGCCGAGCAACACTTGCTGCTTTGCCAGAAATGTCTTCCTGAAAATTATACAAAAAAGAAGTCTATTAAGCTTTCCGTGTCCTAAAAATGAATTTCTTGCCAAGGGCTCCCCCTTGATTATACTTATTGCAGACTTTTATTGCGATAGCAATTATATGGACAGTCTCGGTTGGCTTTTGCCGTCGCTGTCGCCGCCGTCATGCTGCGTATATCTATGAGCATATATGTATATATATATATATATATATATATATATATATATATATATATATATATATATATATATATATATATATATATAGGAAAAAGGTATACGCTTCTAAAAAGCTGTTTATTTGTCGACGTTTCGATCGGAGACCTCTCGGATCCTGATGAAGATCGGTCTCGGATCGAAACGTCGACAAATAAACAGTTTTTTAGAAGCGTATACCTTTTTCCTAATTATTTTACGGCAACCGAACACAGACTCTTCATAATTTACGTACCACACATATATATATATATATATATATATATATATATATATATATATATATATATATATATATTATAAAGGCGTTTATTGACGGCACTAGTCGACGAAGCACAACGGCGACAGTCAAGACAGAGCGCGGACGCCGAGCGCGAGGAGCGTGCAGTCAGCGAAGAGCCGAAGGGGACGACCCACTAGAAAGCGCTCGACGTTGACAATGTCGCGCCCTCGACGGCGCATGTCCGAAGATGGTTCAATGGGCTCGATCAGGTAGTTGACCGGGGATGTGCGTTCGACGACACGGTATGGGCCGTCGTACTTGGGCAGCAGTTTGGAAGAGAGGCCAGGTGCAGTGGTAGGGACTGAGAGCCATACGAGTGCTCCAGGGCGGAACATGGGCGCAGAAGTAGTGGTGTCACCGCGAATGCTCTTTTGCCGCTCTTGGTCATGCGTAGTAAACGTCTTGGCAAGCTCCCGACACTCCTCAGCAAGTCTGGCTGTGGCAGAAATAGGCGCACACTCAGACGGATCCGGCTTGTATGGAAGGATTGTGTCGATTGTGTGCGACGGGTGTCTGCCGTACAATAAGAAAAAGGGGGAGAAACCAGTAGTGCTCTGAGGGGCGGTATTATAAGCGTAGGTGACGAAAGGCAGAATGGCATCCCAATTGGTGTGATCGGCGGCGACGTACATCGAGAGCATGTCGCCGAGCGTGCGGTTAAAGCGTTCGGTGAGGCCATTCGTCTGCGGGTGGTAAGCAGTAGTTTTCCGGTGAACAACGTTGCACTCTTTCAGGATGGCTTCGACGACTTCCGACAAGAAGACACGACCTCGATCGCTGAGCAGCTCCTGGGGTGGACCGTGGCGCAGCATGAATCGGTGCAGCAGGAAGGAAGCAACATCGTGCGCTGTAGCCGCTGGGAGGGCGGCAGTTTCGGCGTATCGCGTAAGGTGGTCAACAGCGACGATGGCCCAGCGGTTACCAGACGACGTTAGAGGAAGTGGTCCATACAAGTCTATGCCAACGCGCCCGAACGGCCGGTCAGGGCAAGGCAGAGGTTGCAGAACTGCCGGCGACAGGTGCGTTGATGTTTTGCGGCGCTGACAATCGATGCAGGAGCGAACGAACTTCTGCACGTAGGGGTACATCCCTCGCCAAAAGTACCGTTGGCGAATGCGGTGGTAGGTTTTCGATACCCCAGAGTGTGCGCACTGCGGATCAGAGTGTTACGATTCGCATATGTCAGAACGCAGACTGCGGGGTATTACGAGTAGCCACTGGCGGCCGTCGCCGTAATTGCGTCGGTGGAGGAGGTCGTCGCGAACGGCGAAATGGTGGGCTTGACGACGCAACGCGCGAGTGGATGGTGTTGCCGATGGATCAGTCAGCAAGTCTATCAATGAGGCGATCCAGTGATCCTTGCGCTGTTCAGTAGCGATGGTGTGAATGTCGATAGAAGAAACGGCATTGTGAGACACTGAGCTATGGGTATTGTCGTCAGGCAAGGGGGAGCGCGAGAGTGCGTCGGCGTCAGCATGCTGGCGTCCATTGCGGTACAGCACGCGGATATCGTAGTCCTGTAGGCGAAGTGCCCAGCGGGCGAGGCGACCTGAGGGATCCTTCAGTGACGACAACCAGCATAGTGCATGATGGTCGGTGATCACATCAAATGGGCGACCGTACAAATAAGGTCGGAATTTCGTAAGGGCCCAGATGATCGCCAGGCATTCCTTTTCGGTGACGGTGTAATTGGTCTCGGCTTTAGTAAGCGTACGACTTGCATATGCCACGACATATTCAGGGAACCCTGGTTTGCGCTGCGCAAGGACAGCGCCAAGGCCAACACCGCTAGCGTCTGTGTGTACCTCTGTAGGAGCCGTAGGGTCGTAGTGGCGTAGTATGGGAGGCGACGTCAACAAACGGCGGAGCTTTTCGAAAGCGTCGTCGCACTCGGACGACCATGAATGGAGGGGCCCGTTACTTCCGAGGAGCTTCGTCAGAGGCGATATGATAGTCGCGAAATTTCGAATGAAGCGCCGGAAGTAGGAACACAGTCCTACGAAACTGCGCAGTTCTTTGACGGACGTAGGTTTCGGGAACTCGGTCACGGCGCGAAGTTTGCCTGGATCGGGGAGAATTCCGTCCTTGGACACGACGTAGCCGAGGATTGTCAGCTGCCGTGCTGCAAATCGGCACTTCTTTAGATTCAGTTGCAGACCGGCGTCGCTCAAACGCGTCAAAACATGCCGTAGGCGTTGAAGATGGGTGGAAAAGTCCGGAGCAAAAACGACGACGTCGTCGAGGTAGCACAAGCAGGTGTGCCATTTCAGGTTGCGCAGAACGGTATCCATCATGCGCTCAAGGTGGCGGGCGCATTACACAGCCCAAACGGCATGACGTTGAATTCGTACAGGCCGTCGGGCGTGACAAAGGCGGTCTTCGGTCGAGCGTCGTCAGCCATAGGTACTTGCCAGTACCCTGAGCGCAAATCGAGAGATGAAAAGAATTCGGCGCCTTGCAGGCTGTCAATCGCATCGTCTATTCGCGGCAGTGGATACACGTCCTTACGAGTGATCTTGTTGAGTCGTCTGTAGTCGACACAGAACCGCACAGAACCGTCCTTCTTCGCAACAAGAACGACAGGAGACGCCCAGGGGCTGTTGGAGGGTCGAATAACATCGCGTCGAAGCATGTCGTCGACTTGCTCGGTGATTACACGGCGTTCTGTGGGAGATACGCGATATGGACGTTGCCGCAGTGGCTGGTGGGCGCCAGTATCGATGCCGTGCGTAACGGCCGACGTGCGGCCGAGAGACGTTTGAGCGACATCGAAAGAAGAGCGAAATTCTTCCAACAGGTCCAGAAGCTGGGAACGCTGGACCTGCGTAAGGTTGTCAGCTATGGTGGAACCAAACACGTCAGCGGGTGATGAACCAGACATCGAAACAGCACTAAGCGTACTGGAACTGCGGCTGTGCGTGTCATCGGGTTCGTCCATAACTTGTGCGTCTTCGAGGGGTTCCACGCTGCCGAGACATTCCCCTCGCACCAACGTAACACTGTACGGGGAGGGGTTGATTACAAAAATAGAGGTGCTTCCCTGAGTGATTTGAACGGTCGCGAAAGGCACCAGCAAGCCTTTCCTCGTGCAAATACGGTCGTATGGCGACAGGAGTGCAACGGTGTCGGATAGACTGGCGCAGTAGACGGACACCGCCGTTGACGAGTTTGCAGGCAATTTGATGTCGTCTTTGACGAGTACCTTGCTCGCAGCCGATGGACTGTCGTCCGGCGTCAAATTAGAGAATGGTGACAGCTCTATTTCGGCTGGTGCGCAATAAATGACGGCGTCGTGGCGGGAGAGAAAATCCCATCCGAGGATGACGTCGTGAGAGCAGGCAGGAATTATGATCAGTTCGACGGCGTACATAGCGTCCTTAATCATGACGCGGGCTGTGCACACCGCTGTAGGGTGAATACGTTGGGCGCTGGCTGTACGGAGGGAGAGCCCGGAAAGTGGCGTCGTCACTTTGCGCAGTATTCGGCTAAGCTTTGCGTCCATAACGGATACAGCGGCTCCAGTGTCGATAAGGGCAGATGCACGAACACCGTCTACAAACACGTCTATCACATTCGATGGGCTTCGCTGAGGGCTTTCGCAGTTCGATCGCGTCGCAGCCCTTGCCTCGTGGACTGCGACGACTAGTTTTCCTGGTCGCGTGGGACCAGACGTGGCCGCATCGGGGACAGTGAGCGGCGTCGTGGTGACGGTGAACGGCGGGTAGAGGGCGCTGGGCGAGACGGCGGTGACATAGGCTGCGGGGAATCGTAATACGGGCGGCTCGACTGCTTGGCATGGTTGAGGCGACTTGAGGCGACTGCACGCGATTGCAATAGCGGGCGACGTGACCGGCGCAACCGCACGCGAAGCAGATGGGGCGGTTGTCGGAAGTGCGCCATCGGTTCGCCGGGGTGGGTCCCATCCATGGCCCAAGACGCGGTGGACGGGGTGGCGACTGAAGGACTGCATGGGGGCTGCAGTCGTGGCCTAGGAATGACGTCGGCGTACGCAGCCGGCACACTCGCCTGGAAGGCCTGTGGTCTGGCGACGACTTCAGCGTAAGGATGTGGGGCAGACACAGGTATCGCTGGGGGTGGCCTGGCTACAACTTGCGCGTAACTGAGTGGCGCAAGCGCCGGAGGTGGCTGGTGGTATTCCGGCATGACCTCCGCGATTTCCTGTTGAATAGCGCGGCGTAAGGGAGGCAGCAGTGTGGTCGACGGCTGTTCAACATGCTGCGACTGCGGCAAGGTCAGTAGAGAAAACTGGCGGGCAACTTCCTCGCGCACAAATGACTTGACCTCAGCGAGCAAGCCCGAGTGATCAGAAATGGCCGACAAGCCAGCGAGGTCGGCGTCGCGTGATGGAGGTCGACGGGTCAGCAACCGCTGCCGGCGCAGCTCCTCGTAGCTTTGGCAGAGCGTGATCACCTCTGTCACGGTATGAGGGTTCTTGGCGAGCAGCATGGTGAAGGCATCGTCGTCGATGCCTTTCATAACGTGTCGGATCTTGTCAGACTCAGACATGGTTACATCGGCCTTCTTGCACAAGTCGAGGACGTCTTCGATGTAGCTGGTAAACGACTCACCGGTCTGCTGAGCTCGTTCACGTAAACGCTGTTCGGCTTGCAGTTTACGTACGGCAGGTCGGCCAAACACGTTGATGATGGCGGTCTTGAAATCAGACCACGTGAGGAAGTCGGTTGCGTGGTTGTTGTACCACAGGCTGGCCACACCCGCGAGGTAGAAAACCAGGTTGCTCAGCTTTCCTGCCTCGTCCCATTTGTTGGGTACGCTCACGCGCTCGTATATCGCGAGCCAGTCCTCCACGTCAGTGCCATCCGCGCCGGTGAATATAGGAGGGTCGCGGATGCGGGGGGAACCGGAGCATGGTGTCGGTACAGGGGGAAGCGTTTGCTGGGCGGCGTCTTGAGGCATGGTAGGGGGCACGGTACGGGATCGAAGCGCCAGGGGCATCGAACGGGCCGAAGCTGGTTGGACGGCGCAGCACTCTCCACCAAATTATAAAGGCGTTTATTGACGGCACTAGTCGACGAAGCACAACGGCGACAGTCAAGACAGAGCGCGGACGCCGAGCGCGAGGAGCGTGCAGTCAGCGAAGAGCCGAAGGGGACGACCCACTAGAAAGCGCTCGAGAGGGCGACCCATTACAAACTTCCAACGCTTCGCTACAATATATATATATATATATATATATATATTATATATATATTATATATATATATATATATATATATATACAAAAGTCCCAAAGAAAAATAATTCCTAAAAAAGCTTTCGGAAGCGCGAAATCGCACCAGCGACCACTCGGTTCGCAGCGCGTGGCGATACACACTGCGCCACCAAAGGCAGATCCTTCTGGGTAGCTAACGGTGAACATTACAGTACACACCGTTTACCGCAGTACTCAGAGACGGCAGGCGTTATAAGCGTTTCTTCATTACCAGCGAGATGGCGCGAGGAGCGCGACGGGCGCACTTAAGATTTGCGCAGGGAGAACCTTGCACTTGCGCTTGTCTGCTCGCGCGGTAGTAGTTGCCGGGTAACGCCGTTGCTCTTCGCCCTACAGGACTTGGTCGCCATCGTGCGCTTATCTCGAGGAAAGAAGGAGGCGAGGCGGGGCGGGGGGGGGGAGGTGTGGAGCGGGGCTGTGTGTCTTGTGCTTTCCCCGCGATGTCCGCGCTGAAGTCACAGAGCGTACCGAAGATTCACTTCGCTTCGCTGCAGCGGCCGCCATTGCGAAAGGAGCGCGCTGTTCAAACCAGAAATAAGCAACAATTGTGACAGTTAGTTCGAGCTCGTCCTGTGTGTACCTGTTCGTTTCGTTTCGTGCGTCCTGCTTTATGTTTGAACAGTGCGCTTCACGTGTCGAGCTGTGACGCATGATAGTTCGCGCTCGTCCTGTGTGTGTTCTTTTCGTGCTTCCTTTGCGCTGGAGCGACGAGCTGGAAATTTTGAGCTGCTTTCCGTTCTTCGCGTTACATTCATTTGTGCTATTGCATTCATTGCTTCCCCGTTGCGGCGAAACTGTGGCTTTTAACAAAACATTAAACAATGCAAAACTGCGAGGCTGCTAAGTAGTTCCTTGTGTATTTTCGCTTAAATACACAGAGCGAAAAATACGTTAAGGTCAAGCAATCGAACACACCAGAAAGTGTTGCTCTGTCCTGTGTACCACCATTAGGTAGTTTTGGAAGTCAGTAAATGTAGAACCTATACTGTAAAAGCGTGTGAATCTTAACGAGGTTCACTTTGTACTTAAATACGATGGGCAATAGCTTCTTGATCAACCGTAGCTGCTCCTTTTAGGAGTGAAGATGGGCGACTTGTTATTGTTTAAAGGCAAACATTACAGCACCTTGTAATGAGAACAAAAGAAGACCTGGACACAATACCAGTGCTTTTACCTTGTAAGGAATTGCGTGAACAGTGAGAATACTCTGTGCAGGTCATAAACACTATGCAACATAATGCAAAACAAAGTAATGAGAGGGAAGAAGCAAGGTGATTCAACAACATGGTTCAACAGGTTCAACTGACTTATATCAATGCGATTAAAATAGCCTTGTAGAACTAACACATCTCCTAAAGGCTCTAAATATGCACATGGAACCCTGGAAAATTCCAGTGCGGATATGTGACTAATGAAGTGACAATACCATTAAATGCATGTTGTTCACAACGCACACTGTCCCTTAGTCTGGCACATCGTATGGCCATAATTATGTTTCATCATATGGTCATAATTATGTGACGATTATGTCACATGTTAACGCGCACAAGTTGGCATAAAGACGGAGGATCAAAACAAGGAAATCAAGCATGAAAACAAAATAAACAGTAAAGAAATTTGGGCGCAATGCACACATCAGATGACAGCGTGATAACAACGGCCTCTTTTTTTACTTTAATATATACTGTTTGAAAGTACTCTGCTTCATTTATGCTTTATTGCAAGGAAGGAAATTACGTTGCGCAAACATCTTTTTTTCAAGGCGCACTCGCGCATCGATTGGCTGGCCGTGCGAAGCATGTGCTATATTCCCAGGAGTTTCTAAACACGCATTACACATGGTCGCTACGTTAGCTTAATGACTTCTCTTTCTTTTTTTCGATTTTGCATTGCACTTTTCACGCGACACAATGTGCAGAACGACACCTACAGCTGTCCCAGCGACGATAAGGACGCGCGAACACAGGAAACGTAAGTATTACTTGCCATTGTATTCCTGATGGTACCACGAACGCAGCGTGCCCATCATCTCGTTAGTAATTTACACAGCGGCAGGCTAGCTTGATTCGCCGTGTCATTGTCATCGTCACACATATCGCACCCGCAGTAAGGCGAGATGCACTGTCGTCGAACCACGCATTTCACGTCTAGCGGCGAGAGCAGCCACAAAACGCGCACACACGGCCGACACAGCTGGGCAGTTCAGAAGCAGCGTTCACAAGGCCAAGGTAGTCCCATAGCGGCATTGCTTGTGTATCCCGCACGCTGCTGGGTTCAGTCTAAAACGACACTCTTCTGGTGTTTCTTTCGTTTTTGTTGTTTTTTTCCTTCGCGCGCGTATACGTCGCGACACCTTCTCCCATCTCGTTCCTACGCGTCTGATTGTCCGATTTCCTGGCTCTTGCCGACGAGCAGGCGGGCTTGAGCCGTCCGAAGGTCGAAGGGCATTTTATCGTTTCGTCCCATTCACAGCGGCCGCCTAAAAAGAATCGCGTTTTAACACGAAAGTGTTTTATGCCGGGGTCCACCAAGCACTTCCGTTACCGGATAGACGCTCATAAAATGGACGCCAACGGGTGAGAAAGAAAAAAACAAAGAAAATGATCCGCCGCTGGGAATCGAACCCACGATGCTGCGGCCGCGACGGTAAGCGCCCGATGCTAAACGAACTAAGCTAGCTCGGCAGACGCGGGACTGTTCGCGAACGCGACTTATATCTTTCACACACTCTCTCTCGCAAGGTGCTCTATCTTGGCGGTGTAGTTAGGCGGGGCGGAGCTAAGGTGGTGCCGCCGTCTGTGAGAGGTGAAAAGAAGTAATGCGTCACGATCGACACTTACTAGCGCTTACTCCGAGATTACGTGCGATATCGGAGGTGATGGTTAAAGCTAATGCGTTTCGATACCAGCGAGGGATACTGGCCGCGATGGCTTCACCGAAGCACCCTAGACGCAGTTACGTTCTTTGCCTTTCGCTTCGTGTGAGCGTGCGCCGGCTCATCGGAGTAGCGCAGCTTCCACGTGCACCAACGGGATTTCTCCGCCGCCGACTACTTCGATTGCGAGAGCACCGACTAACAAACTGCTGCAATACGTGTTGCAGAAAGGACAGGATTTCTACGGGTGAATGTCGTGGCTTGGTGGAGCGAGACAGAGGTCAGCGGGACGCACGCGTTTGCGGCTCAAGCTAAGAACTTCTACGAACTAGGCGTCAACATCGGTGCGTCCACGCCAATCGGCGCTATAGCTGCCAAACACGAATAGACATTGTACAAGCTCACATATATCATTACAGAATAAACACTACTTCTGTGTAGATAACGTTTCACTTTCGTGTTATACCGATTCCTATGACGGAGGGATCAGCCATGTTTTTTTTTTTGCGTCGCGTTTTCTCCGCACGGCATTTTATTCCGTGTGTTGAGGCAGGCCGCCTTGGCCAGTTCGTTACATAAAAGCGTATAGTGAGAAGGCATGCCGTGCCAATCGGCCACATCGAGGGCTTGCTGGCTTTTCATTTTAATTCAATTTTGATTTGATCGGAAAATCACATAAGCGAAGTCATTCTGTGGTCGAAGTGCTCCGTGAACCCGAGCCCAACGGTCCATGGTGTGCCCTCCGCAGCATTCCGTAAGACAATGTATATCAGTCGACGAGACCAAGAAATTATTGATTAGCGCGTTCATGAGTTTATTATTCATTCTTAGTATTTTGTGCTTTCTTATGACAACAATTCCTCCCCTGCGCACCTGCATGCATGCCCGCCAGCACTGAAGGCATTTTGCAGAGAGCTTCGGCAACAAATAAAAAGAAAACATGACATAGAAGGTGAAATGGGAGTTTTTGATCTCGTTCGCGATGAATGACCTTAGATCGTGAAGTTACCTGCTTTCTCTCACCTTTCATACACATAATCTCTTAACGAAGTAAAATTGAGGACGAAGAACCTTATACAACCCACGTAAGCACAACCTATTGGAGTATGGTGTAGATGCAGGTAGTACTAGGGAGAATTTCAGCCCTTAAAACGCTCAGTTAGGCTAGTTTGCATTTGCAGTGTACCACATACAACCTCTGCTTCACACGGTGAGTGGCAGCCGCCGTTTCCCGAGTTGTATACCTTAGTGGTCTGTCACTATAAGGGTCAAAGCCCATTTCCCGTGTCGTACGTTCAATCCGCGCTCGGAGCGCGGGATCCATAGGCGATCTGTTACGCCTGCTGCGGACGTACGCGCACAATCGAAAGCAAGCCACACAGAGAGGACTAAGTATGCGCGCTTCCGAGCCAATAGGCGTGCGACTAAAGGAAACACAGCGGATTAGACGAAAGTATCGATGCAAACAGATCTCGTCAGCATCTAGACCCCAGAAGCAATACACCGCGCAGCAAGAAGCAGCCGACCGGAACTATTAGTTGCCAGCAGCAGCCGTCAACATCGCCAAATTACGCGGAAAGGAAACCGCACAACATTAAAGCGAAGTGACGTAATGCACTTGGCGGCCCACCTCGAACGGCGCCGCCCTGTCCTCCGGAATGAAGCGAGTTGAGAGGGAATGCGTCAGGTAAATGAGCGATCGCTATATCTCCGGTCTTAATTTACGTTTACGAAAAATTCTTTCGGCTATATATTACTCGGAAGGGTCCGACTCGCCAAGCCAAGCGCGAAGGGGTTTCATGACCCCTTTAATTGCTTCCACCAGAACTCCGAGCTCGTGCAATACTCTGTAGCTCGTACACTCTGTAGCTCCGAGCTCGTGCATACACTCTGTAGGTCCGGTAGTCCATGTTTCGGGAAACGTTTCGCAATATATTCTAAACGGCAAAGGAATTTGTTATTAAATGGAAAACACTACTACACTATGTCTCCCAAGGTCATTTATTGCGTCGCAGTGACATTGAGCCGCCAGAGCGCAAGAGTGGCTGGCGTGACGCCACGCCACGTGAACCGCTGAGCAAGCGTCGTTATTCTGGTACCATGTCCCAAGGTAATGTAAACCACCAACCGGCACTGCCGTGCCTTTCTACCATCGATCGTATGGCGCGTTGTAGGGCCCCATCGCGGTATGGCTGATGGCGCTTCGCCCAAGCCTGCTATTGTCCGTATCTAAACAAAAAACAGGTGTGATTTGCATGTTGCCGTCGCTGGAGCGCATTGGTTTCACAGCAATGCGTTTTTTTTTAACTGCAGGGTTCCCGCTGGCACCTTCGCAGACCAACGCAAGGCGCCCCGCAGTGCACATTTCTCTACTGTATGTATTGAAAGTTTTTCAACCACAAGTACAGCGCAACACTATAGTCTTCTTGGATACCATTGATGAAATATTATGGATGCTGTTTCGGGTCATTTTCAGTACACGTGGTCTCTATATAGATCTCAGGTCGGAGACATGTCGTGGTCACTTTTCCATCGTCCTCTTCTATTAGCGCTGTAGCTTGTCAATGATATTTTACTACGAATTCTCCGAGATGTCTTCTAGTCCAGAAAAGAAAATTGTATATGTTTAAAATCAGCTTATTGCCAACGCTTAACCCGTATGGACGACTGAGCCATTTTTATGGTTTCTAATCGGACGACCTGAACTGAATTATGGCAGCCTCACTATATTATTCCATCGACAAATCATTGTCCATCGATTACTCACAATACGC